>NW_026849468.1:0-144574 GCF_030869305.1 Colletotrichum tamarilloi | reverse complement strand
CGATCCCAATACGAAGTTCGCGAACATCAGGGATATCCATCGGGCTCAAATCGAAGCGGGTGAAAAGGAGGTTATCACGGCTGAATCCAGCGACTCTGAATGCCCTAGTGAGGCTGGCAGCTGTATTGTAGTGGGTGTGGTTGAGGATCAATAGTTAATAGTAATGAGGAGGTTGGGTTGTGATCCCATCGTTTTTGTGGTGCCAGAAACAGGGGGGTGCCAGGAAGTGGGTATGTTGACTTACTTTGAGGAACCCGGCGCCTTCACAATAAGGTCTTTGGTTATATGGAATACCTAGAGTCGCGTGGCTGCTTACGCTGGCCAAGATCCACTCTCAGATCCTTTGTGCTCAGCGTCGGAACTGTTCAGATCAACTGCATCATCGACTATCCTCGTGCGGAGGAGCACGATGATATGAGTACCACTAGTCTTATTGAAGACGCCACAGATGGCAGGCGTGAGCTTGAGCTCATATTTAAAGAGCCGGACCCATCCCTGCTACCACTCCGAGTAGCTCTATCGAACCAAATTGCACTGAAGCACTTCCGGGATCTGGTGATTCTACCGTCGCCCACATTCAGAGAGTGGGTTGATAAGGAGTCAATGTCCAATGCTATTCAAGATCTCGATAGAATGTTCAGGACTTTTTCTGTCTCGTCACCTAGTGTGGAAAGCACCCGTGCTGCAGAGGACCAGCTCAGCGAGAATCATCCTGGACCCGAGGATGAGAGTAGCAGTTAGGCTATGCCCAGTAGTTTATCGATGGAGAATTGGACATTGCGCACTTACCTTTTGAACATGCTGATATGGAAGAGCCACTAGGTACTGCTAGGGCTTAATCACATCCATTTGGTTCTCCTCCTTCCCGAAGATGTGTCAAAAGGGAAATACGTGGCTGGAGATGCCCGAAAGTCTACTTCATCATCACATATGATCTAGGTATCCTTAATCCTAGAATATGCCGCACTGAATCCAACGCCTCTCGAGTTGTTGCCTTCATGACTAGCCCTGCAGCCACTTGAAGTGCTAGAGTGAAAAGAGCAACCCTCCTCGCCTACCACTCCGCCCCTCGTTTCATTGCAGTTACTCAATCAATCTGAGTCGTGAATCTTCATCCGTGTTGACCCCCAAGGTCTTACCTCTCAGGGTTGGAGGTGATCAAGGTTCAATTACAACTCGGTACGCCAAGCAAACTCGGAGATGCAGGCATGTCTTCAGGGCTCGAGCAAGTTCAGAGAGGTTCTCGAGAGGTATGAATCGCCAGCCTCTTTCCATAATGCTGGCTTGGAAACCTGCCAGTCTACCACACACACACACACACACACACACGTACATACATACACAAAACACCTTCGTCTGTGAGACAACAGCAACCCATCAAGCACGCATCTCAACACCACATCAGCCATCATACTTCACTCTATCAAAACTACCATTGAGGAAACAGCCAAAATGAAGTTCACCACTATTCTTCTTGCCGTATTGCCTCTCGTTGCCGCCGGCGGAGGCCCAAAGGACCCAGATAGTCTGCCGAGGATACCACTTCCGCTTCACGAACTGGCCGAGTGCTGGCAGGAGTGTTTGCAGCTAGAAAACAACCACTACCCTCCCAATATCAACAATGTTAACGTACACGACTTTTGTGTCGACAACGGCTACCACCTCCGATGGTGGTCTTTCCACACCCTCGCTACATGCACAGCGGGCAAATGCAATAGGGAAGAAGGCATACAGTCACAGAAGTGGCTGTTCGATCTCTGCAAAATGAACTAGTTCCAAACAGAGACACAATTGCGTGACGCATACAGGCTGTTCGAACAATTCGCCTTCAAATGACATCGGATAAATACGACAGTATTTCCATGGCCGAGGTTCCAACACCGATGACCTACAGGAAGCTAGGCTCAATTGGTGTTGCAGGGCCACAAGTTACAACATGAGCATCAAGATATGTAATAGAGCTCGGCTATCATTGGAAGTTAGAGACAGGAACGACGCTCGCAGTGAAATAAAGGCTGCGAGCTGGCAATGGCCTCAGTGATTATCTAACCGAGGACCGGGTGAAGGGTGATGAGGCTATGGATGATTGAAGTCATCGCGACAGATGGGCATTTGAGGAAGCCCAGCCTTAGTGCTGGAAGTTATCAATACGTCAACACGCAATATGCAGCTGGCAAGATGGACAAAGATGAGAGGGCAGAATGGAGGCGTTCGAGACTGATTGATATGAGCTTCACTTGTCGAAGGCCTAAACTTAGAAACGTAGCTGCTCCTAGTACAGGCAGCTGGCAGCTGTTGGAAATGCTTTAAGGGCGACTACATCATCACTATAAAATGAAAGTTAATGACTATCAAGAAGATGCTCCATGATTCATCGCCTGGACTTCCTGTAATAACAAGACGGCAGGCTCTTGGCCCAACTCACGATGGCATATAGCGCTACCCATGGGGTTCATGTCGCCATGGATGCAGCGGCACACTGCACTGGAATCATGCATGAGCTCGTATAGGTATTCAAGAATGGGACTGGGGAGATGCAGAGACCGTGATGACAGGCTAGTCGTTCATTGGCTCGTTGTACACATACCCATTTTATGAAGGTGAAGTCCCGAGAATTCTTTGCTTCTGGCTGTCACCATTGGCACCCATCTGTCATAAGAACGGCAAACAGAATGGTACTGGAGCTATTAAATGAGCACCGAGAGAAGAAGAAATCATACAATAAGAGCAGGGGAACGTGAAGCCGTGTTCTCTCGGAAAGGGTCGAGACACAACACACGGCTAGCTGCCTGCAAGACGCTCGAAATACTATCCGCGTATCCTCGGGAAGCCGCTGAGTCAACCCGAGACTTGATCTCAGGAGGTTGCCAGATTAGGCGAAGTGGATTCATCACCGACCCATCTAATTGGTTGAATGGAGACATTGGCAATTTGAATCGCAAGTTTGAACCTCCAGGCGCATGAACATGACCCAGAAGTCACACCTGAGGCGCTATCGACCTAGAATACCCAGAGGGTAATGTATTTGTGCAGCTGACGAGGAGTGAACAAAGGACAACCTTGTGTTCACCGGTAACACGAAAACATGGTGTTTGCTACCTTGCCTTGGTCAATGGTGACCGCAACGGATGTTTGGTTCCTTCAAAGCCGTCATTTGTTTGAAGTTCCGTCTCCACCATGACTCGCAGGCCTTGGCCTGTCACTTTCGTCTCATTGGCTGGCGACACGCCAAAGGATGCGGTGCAGCAACGCGATGAGCACTAAGGACCTAGGCTGGCGGCCCGATGGGGCGCCTGCATGATGCAAGGCAGCGCGAGAGAAATTGTTGAGTGACCTTTGCAGTACTTTCATATTTATGTAGGTAGACGACGGCGGAATCAAGGCCTGTTGTTCAGTCCCGTTGTCCAGTTGATGGTATTCTGAAGGGTCAGAAAATGCAAAAAGTACGAGGTGGAACGCTTTTACCGTATGACGTAAGGCATTCTGGACGTACAGGTAAAAAAGTCCGTCCGGCGTCCGGGATCGTCGGGTTGACGGAGCCGGAGGCTGCGGATGATAAGGTAAGCTGACAGGTGACAAGGATTGGTCACAGGGGTTGGTTGAGAGCGCTGCAATGCACCAGGCACGCCGCACACCAGATTCTCCCGCTCACTCTCCCAGGTCGATTACCACATCAAAGAGAAATGGATTGGCACCCTGGATCCAGATGCGTTATGGATGGGTCCCGCGTGCCCGCCCCATGCCGCTGTCCGCCCGTCATGCCGGGCTGACGCTTTAGACCCTTCCTCCGAGCGACCTCGCACCGTTACGCTGACGAGTAGAAGTTCCTCAAATCAAAAAAAAAGTGCGAATGCAACGAGGACTACGTTCTTTGTAATACATCACTTTTTCCTGTCTGCGAAACGGACACCCGATCACACAGTACTATACACATACAATGACGACCGATACCGCAGCTTCTGACCCCGCGGCCAGGGTCAAGTCCCACGCCTCGACGGTGTCTGATGTTGGGTATCCTCATGGCCACTTGGGTCACCTCAACGAGCACGAGGAGACGCAGCTCGCCGCCTTCAGAACGTTGCTCGAGGAGAAGGGGCTGTACAAGCCAGGCCCGCCAGCTTCCCACGACGACCCTACTCTGCTGTGAGTTATTCAGCAAGATCCTCTTTTTCTGCCGCAGTCACCTACTGCGCCGGAACATCCGGAAGCAGACAGGAATGGCATTTTTTGCTGACTTTTTTCCGCCTTATCTTGCAGCCGATACCTTCGCGCACGAAGATGGGTCCCCGAAGACGCTCTCACGCAGTTCAAGGACACGGAAGCCTGGCGCGCCGCCAACGACATTGACGTTCTCTACCAGACCATCGAGCTCGACGCCTTTGAGCAGTCTCGTCGCCTCTACCCGCAATGGCTTGGCCGCCGTGACCGTCGCGGCATTCCCATCTACCTCTTTGAGGTCCAGAAACTTGATAGCAAGACGGTCGCTACCTATGAGAAGCTGGGCAAGGAATCAACCTTTAGCAAGGCCAAGTTCGATGGCAAGACGCCCGCGGGCATGATGCGCCTATTTGCGCTGTACGAAAACCTCACCCGCTTCACGCAGCCGCTGTCGACGCAGCTCAGGGACCGCGAGCACCGCGATGCTCCCATCACCCTGAGCACCAACATCGTTGATATCTCTGGGGTCAGTTTGAAGCAGTTTTGGAATCTGAAGGGACACATGCAGGCTGCAAGTCAGCTCGCAACGGCTCATTACCCAGAGACTCTCGATCGTAAGCAGACATCCATCGCCGTCATACTCACTGTACTGACAGACCATTACCAGGTATCTTCATCATCGGTGCCCCTGCATTCTTCTCCACAGTCTGGGCCTGGATCAAGCGTTGGTTCGACCCGATCACAGTCTCCAAGATCTTCATCCTCAGCCCCCACGAGGTCCGCCCGACACTCGAGCAGTTCATCGAACCCCGCAACATCCCGAAGCAGTACGGAGGCGAGCTCGAGTTCAAGTTTGGCGATCAGCCAACCGTCGACTCCGCATGGGAGGGAATTGTGGAGTGGGCGCCTGGTCACGACCGCTTCACGTCACGCCCTGCCATCTGGCGCGAGACCGAAGATGGTGCCCGTGTTGAGTGCATTGGTATCGGCAGCGTCAAGGGCGTCGAGCAAAACGAGGTGATTTGCTCTGTACCCAAGACGTGGCCGCCCAAGGCTGAGGTACCTGCTGCTGAGCCGACACCGATTGCCACACCTGCGACTAAGGAAGGGAGCGTGACGGAAGAGGCTGCCGCCAAGACGGAGACCGAAGCGCCTGTCAAGGCCGCCGATGCGCCAGAGGCTGGCATACAGAAGCTTTCCATTGCAGACGATAAGCAGGTCGCGGAGAAACACGTCGAGGGCAGCACGTCGACGCCCCCGTCGGGACTGGCATAGACTAGTGGTAAACGGGCATGACTTCGAGACTGGGGTTTGCATGTTTGGTGTGGCAGGGTTGATCTGCTTGGTGACCTGGATATGGTTTGATCTAATACCCCAATGGTGATGGAGTAGGTCTGGCAGGGCAAGGCAACATTGGCTGGAGTTACATCTTTATCGATTCATTTCGGGCATCTATTTAATAATAAAGCATTTGGTATCACGACGTTGTACCGTCCCATCTACCCAACGACCCTTAGGAAAACGCACCGAAGGTAGATCTAGGTTTGGATCATCCCGTCTCCCCATCCAATCTATCGGATCTATCCTGTCCGTGTGCAAGTGCAACAGGAACAAAAGTTTATCACACAACCCACCAAACGCCTTTTTGTGCAAACCCGGCCCGCCATCCAGTCGTACAAGGGACATCTATCCCAAGTGACCCCTCCTCTTGCGCCACTCCGCCACACCTTTCTCGATCTCGTTCCACGTCACACCATCCCTCACGAGCTGCATGGTGACTCCCAAGCTCTCCGTCTCCCGATTTCGACTCTCGTCGTCAAAGAACAGCATATCCGTAAATGGAATGCCCGTCTTCTTGAATATGGTCTCGAAATGTTTAATCTTGCTACTAGGGTATATTTCCAACGGTGCGTCGAAGTACTCGAGCGCCCGCTTTGTCTTCTCCTTCTTGCCACTCCCTCCTTCCTCGGCACTCGGCGGCGGAACGTGTAGAAGCTTCAGCATATCCCGGGCAAGATCGGGTGCCGATGTCCGTGACGCGACTGCGATTTTGATGCCTGCCAGTGGCAGAGTGTAGAGTATTCGCGGCACGTCCTGGTAGAAGGCAAAGGACTCGCCGTGACGGTCTGTGACTGCCGAATGTGTCGCATTGGCTTTAAGCGGGCCGGAGACGTGTGTATCGACCCAAAAGGGCCAGAGGGTGTAATCGAGGTCGAAAACAATGAGCTTCGGAAGGGGGAGCTCGTCGGTCAGGATTCGAGGAAGGGAGAGGGAGGTGGAATTCGTTGTCGAGGTCGAGGGCGTCCCAAGGTTTGTGGTGCTCCCTCCTTGGGGATTCTTCGAGAGTTTCTTCGGCATCAGGACTGTGGGAAAGAAGCGATTGGTGAACCCTGTAGCAGGTATAGAGCATTCAACAAGACTAAGAACAGAAGGCGTAGGAAGTTGTTGCGGGTTCAAAAGAAGCAGCACAAGCTTCAAAGTGCAATGAGGGGCAAAGTGCCTTCGCTTGCGACTGCTCGCGATAGGTTTCGTCAGAACGTCCTGGCCGTCCATGGGGAGCGAAGAAGGAGTACGTACCTACCTGGCTCGTGCTTTTGTGGCGGATGCCTGCTCATCCACACAGGACCCGCTCACTCAATGTACGTACTTGAGGCGGCATTATGGCATTTCCTTTGGGAAGGTGCGAAAAAATTGGAATGGTGAACTGGGAGGAAAGAATCATGGAGATTCCAAATCCCATCCATCAACAACTCGTTCTCGCCTGTCTTCCTCCTTCTTATTGCCCGCAACAATGGTTAGCAATAGATCGTTTAGAAGCATCCCGAAATTACATTCTATCGCGACATCTGCTATCGACGTCCGTCGTGCCCACGGTATCTATCTACCTCTCTCAGTAAGCAAAACACGAGCGTTCGGTGAGAACACGTCCTCCGTCCTAGCGGGCAAAAAGCATGTCTCGACGTTGGCCTGATTCGAACAGACGCTCCCGAAGGAACAAGATTTCTAGTCTTGCGCATTAGACCACTCTGCCACAACGCCAGATGAGGAATCCGCTTTCAAGCGGGGATGCTGGAGAGGGCGCTTCCATGAGCCCAAGGATGGGACTTGCGTTGTGTGGTGGATTGGGGCTTCGTTTGGAGAGGGTTGTGATACACTCAATAGGGCGGTGAAGAGGTAACGCTCCAAAGGGGCCCATGTCTCCTCTCCTATGCTAACTGGCGTCGGAGCTTAGTATCCTCTTTCGGAAGAGGGCCGGCTTGACCTTCGGCTCCGACAGCTTCGAATAATGGCGATTCGTCCGGCCGGCTGGCCCACTCCCAAATGTCTTGAACCGATCTTGACGGGGCCGGCCGGGCATCATCCTGCAACATTGGCGGCCGGCGACGCAGGTTCGGTCAACACAACTCCCGGCAGCCGCCCCTGTTTGGTCCAACGAAACTTGACGCAGCATCCCGCGGATTTACGGACTTTCGGGTTTCTGTACCCCGCCGGCAACATGCCGACGATGCACCCCGCGATGGCAGTACCCCACGTCCTCATGATAGGAAGAGAACAATGAGATCGGGCCAGCAAACATTAGCTTGTTCAGTGAGTGGCTAAGTCCCGGCAAAGTATAGGAACCTTATTATGTGTCGATTGTATCCGTTCGGGACTACTTTTTGGCCCCGAGAGCTATGGCCATCCGTCAGAAAGTGTGTTTCGCCCATCCTTCACCGTGTGCCGAGGGAGCTCTGATACGTGACGACTCATCCGGTAGGCTCATTCGGCACTTGAATTGAAGGAATAGGATGTTTTTTTTTATTTCTAAGTCGATGTATGGTGATACTAAGAAGATGATAGGCAGCTCCAGCCTTGGCACGCCGGGCTTGTCGGGATTATCTTGAGAAACATCCTAGTGCAAGCCAGGACTTTCTCCAAACGCCACGACCCCCGAACCGCCGTCTGAGTTTCGGCACCGCGCCATCTGAAATTACACCATAACAGCGCCCAAGAATAGAGGACTTGCAGCCACCACAACTCCTTTTACGCCGGACTCTGACGCCTCCAGCGCAAGTACCGAGTGTGCGTGACGTCCGATGGACTGTAGTGGGGTAGTGCGGGGGAACAAACATGGCTAAATCACCCATCCAACGGCATTTCCGCCGGTGAGATGTCAGCTCCAAGTCTAAATATAAGGCGGCTTTGTCCCTGCTTGCTTTACAAGCGACAACCGACGCCAAAGCTTCGTGCCAACAGCAAACCTTTCTTTACAGGTCTTCGCAGTCACAGCACCGACGAGCTACGCCCACCATGCCCGACCGGAAGATCCAGCTCGTCCGCCTGGCGCACGTCTTCTACAAGCACAAGAACATCGAAGAAGCTCGTAAATTTTACGACGACTTTGGCTTTTACGAACTCGAGCGCAAAGGGAACAAGACATTCTATCGAGGCTATGGTACCGAGCCCTTCGTGTTATGCGCCGAAGAGGCGGAGGAGGACGAGTTCGGAGGTCCGGCCTTCGTTGTGGAGTCTCTGGAAGACCTCGAGTACGCGTCCAAGACATTGCCAAGCGCAACAGAAATCCATGATCTTAAAGACGTGCCGGGCGGCGGTAAATGTGTGACGTTCAAAGATCCCGTCGACGGTTGGCCACTGCATCTGGTGTACAACCAGACGCCAATTGAGAAGAGGGATCCAGGATTTCCGAATCTCAAGTTCAACTTCGTGAGCATAACATACGAAGACATTCAGGGAGCTCATGCTGATCAGAAAACAGCCGGAAGAGAAGCATCGTGATGTCAACAAGAAGCAGCGTTTCACCAAGCGCCCAGCACCGGTTCACAAGCTGGGCCACTTTGGTGTGTGTCTGACCAACTTTGACAAGGCATACGAGTTTTACACTAGCAACTTTAACCTGTACCCAAGCGAGGTGAGCTTTTCAGCCGTGCCAAGCCAGATTGCAGCCATCCTGACATATACGATGTGCAGCTCGTCCACGCCCCTGACAATAAGGAGAAGAGCGTTACCGTGTTTTTCCGCCTGGCACGTGGCAAGGAATTTGTCGACCACCACTGCTTCTTCTTCCTTGAGGGCCCCAAGTTCCACGTCCACCATTCCTCGTTCGAAACGCACGACTTTGACACCCAGGTGCTGGGCCACGACTGGCTGAGAGAGCAGGGTCACAAGCTTTGTTGGGGCGTAGGCCGCCATATAATGGGAAGTCAAATCTTTGATTATTGGTGAGTTAGCGATGGGAACCCCAGTGGCTATCCGATCGGTGGAAAACGGCATGGAAAGCTGACAGGAGAACAGGTTCGACCCCTCCGGTTTCATCATGGAGCACTACGTTGATGGGGACCTGCTCGATGACACGGAGAAGACGCACCACACTCCCGCAGCGCCGGATAATCTACACATCTGGGGTGAGTTAGAACCGTACCCGAGAGATATAACCTATGCTAACAGATGTGGTACAGGTCCGGAGGTGCCTGCGACTTTCCTGGCGTGATAGCAGACAGAGTCTCAGTGTCATTCTTGTAGCAAGAACATGTATTGTAGTGCATATAATTGCGGCACAAACTTCTAGCAATCCATGGGATATTTTGACCGCCTTGCACCACTTCGAAATATGATGGCATACAGTGGCCCACCCTCGATTCGGGGAATCTGCCGCATCGTTGCGAACATTGAACATTGTTGGAGTGCAAAACTCAGATTCCTACACTTTCTGCCTGCGTCTTACTTGATCTTGGAGTTTACAAGCTCTGGCTCACCACACGCAGATACCAATACAGGAAACAGCCTCGCTCTGGCCGAGCATCTCTTCGGTGAGGCACTAGTTTTACGTCACTCCGAGGAAGATGAGACGAGACGGGGAGTGGCTTTGCTGTGGCTTCGCCCCGATCGACCAGCTGACGAGCACAGGCCGATTGTCGAGCTGAGAGCTGGCTATTTGGGGGTGCCGCGGTTTCTAATAGTTGCCAATCTTTCTTTGCGGCTGCGCTTTAGTACTACTATTCTGAGGAAACCTGAGGTTTCGAAGAAAAGAGATTCCCGGTTCATGACGCATTGTCAAACATCCACAAAATAGAACCATATCGAAGACCTATGGCAATATCATCTCGGAAGTATTGGTCGATATCCGACCCTTGGACGAAATCAGTTTCCAAGCAACTGTCACATACCCATTTGACGTACGAAACTCGCAACCAAATCTGGGAATAATTAGACTTTCCGCATCTCCCCACGAACATCAAATATGAGGGCTCCGTATTGAAGTAATCGACGACCGAGGTGCCTCAACGGCAGGGTTCATTCGACTGCACGTTGCAGCGACGAACACATGCCCCTGCACGACGATGCAAGCTTCTTTGGAGGAAGATTGACTAACGAACCCTTGTCCTAGTCTTCCCGTTTAGCGTCGCATTCTCCATCGGCACTGCCTCCCTTTTGCGGTACCGGTCGCCGGCGCAATGTCAAGATTCAACGGCCAAGAGGCCCACGTGTTCGAGCTTAAGCACTTCGACAGGTCTCCTCGCTTCCTGGCTGGCTGAATGGGCCTACAACAAGGAGGGGCGATTGACGAGCTGCTGCTATACTGGGGCAATGGTAAACAAGCTTCGGCTGTCTCGGTTGGCCCTTTGCCTCTTTGGGGCAGGTTTCACTGATTCAGGGGCGCATCGGCGCATTTGACAGCCATTGGTGTGCGGGGGTTAGGGTGATATTGCGGTCGATGATCATCTCGCCGCCTGCAGCTCCCGTCGGCCAGCTTCACATCGCAACCGGGGTAGACGGAAAGCTGAAGCCTGAAAGGCCTCCCTCCCCCTCTTTGTCTGCGATCCAGTGGCACGTGTCAGACGTGGTTCGCACAAGATGTTCCTGAGCGGCCCAGGGGTGAGCCTTGGGCCACGAAGTCTTGATTTGCCTCTTTACTTAAGGTTGACGACTGCCACACCCATCACTAGAAACATGGTCTTTTGATACCGCATCCTCACGCATCCCGCCGCAAGCCGTTCGCTCTCCAGCCCACTCCGCACCTCCCTCTCACCCCCGGACAAGGACTACGAGCTACTCCGTGTACCAACTTCACATCACGATGCGCGCTGACACCGCATTTGTGTTGCTTGCACAGGCTCTCGCCGTCCAGGGCGTGCGGATCGTCCAGTCCAACGACGACGGGTGGGCAGAGCTCTACGTTCGCTCTTTCAACGATGCGCTGAAAGCCTCCGGCCATGACGTCCTTCTCTCGGCACCTGCCGAGAACAAGTCCGGCTCCAGTATGTATAATCAAACTCATCCGAAGGTTCATTCACAAACGCGACGTCCACTAACACTCAATCCATCACAGGTTCCCTCGACGTTGAGCCGAGCCCGCGCACCAGCGCTTGCCAGTACAACAGCTGCGTAGCCAACAGCGGACCGGTCGGCTTCAATGAGACCCGTAAGGATCTCCGCTGGGTCAACTCGTACCCGGTAACATCCATGCGATACGGTATCGAGCAGTTTGCTCCAGAGCAATTCAATGGTGCCGCCGTAGAACTCGCCGTCTCTGGTCCTAACGTCGGCTCCAACCTCTGGCTCCAGGTCCCTTTCTCGGGCACTGTCGGTACCGCTGTCTATGCTTCAGGCACGAAGGGCATTCCCGCCATCGCCTTCTCCGGCTCTTCGGATGGCACTCTCGCGTGGAACACGCAGCCTGTGCCTACGCGGAGCACGGTATACGCCGAGCTCGCGACGCGGCTGGTGGATAAAATTGTGAGCGGGGGCGCTCCGTACCTGCCGGAGAAGACATGGTTAAATGTCAATTTCCCCAAGGTCAGCGACACGGAGTGCAACGACCCGGACCAGTTCAAGTGGGTCTTGAGCCGGATCAACCCGGGACTGCTGTCCGGTCCGGATGTGAGCATGTGCGGTGACGACGCGAGGTTGCCCGAGGAGAACACGGTTGTCGGTACGGCGGGATGCTACATATCCGTGAGCGTGGGTGATTCCAACGACAAGACGACGGCGTCCAAGGAGAAGCAGCAGCCTGTGCTGGATCGGTTGTCTGGCTTTTTGTCTTGCCTGCCTTGAATCGATTGAGAAGTTCCGTCTCTTGAACAAGCATCCTGTGTATTAGTGTGATCATTGATGAACACATGAATGATACAGATCCATGAGTGTTTTGGGCTGCGGGTCGTCGACCGATCGCTGGGAGGGTTCAGTTGCTTGCCTTCTGAGAGAAGAGTTTCAACAAGACTCGGTAGGCATCACCTCTGCGTGAACATACTCTGGCAGGGGAAGTCGCCACATACTATATAAATCCGGTAATAGCTAGTCGATATGGAAGCTGTATCCCACACATCCGTATCACGCCCACGACCCAGGACGGGATATGCTCACATCGGGCACAGAGATACGGGCACCAAGAGATACGACTGAATATTGTAGATGCGATTGCTGGGTGAGTAGGCTCCATGAAACCTGTAGACGATATCTAGTACAACCGCTCAGTGTACTATTTATCATCGTCCTCTATTCCGATAGTATTACGTGCGGAATAATGCTTGGTAACCGCCCGATACGACATGACATTGTTTAGAGAGTAGTTCGGATATCGATAGGAACCTGGGACTTGTTTGCCTTCATACCTATCGCCGCAGTCGCCCTTGAGCATAAGCTACCTCCTTTTTACGGTATGGATCACCGTCCTCCTGGATCTCTTCGTGGATTCATGCCCTGCTGCTCTCCGACTTTGTTGCAACTATTGGCTCATTTAAATAGTCTTCTCCCCGGTCACTGTGACCACTGCAGCAAGCTTCAAATCAGCGGAACATTCCTACCTGTATGAAATGAGCCCGCAAGAGATGGGCTTGGTGGATGTCGCCTCTGCGCCTTTACTAGTCAGAGGGACATGGCCGTGGCTGGCCGCCACATTCACTACAAATTCAATTTCAAGTCGGTAAGAAGTGAGTTTCCTTCTTCCTACCTATAGCTTCGGGAATCAGAGACTTTAGGAACGAAAAGAGGGATATGCTAGAGTAGCCGTTCACTAAAGTTCCAAGGTTGTTTGCAAATCGTACTTTTAATTAAGTCGGAACACCCCCATTCGGCCACCCCCCCCATTCGGCTACCCCAAAAATCCCTCTTAGCTACCCTAATTAAAATCCTACCCTCAATTGATAAACCACTATAATAATTATAATTATTATCTAAACGAATTTCTTTTTAATATATATATTCTTTATTATATTATAATATCGTATATTAAAAATAAAATTATTTAAGCGCTCGAAGTAATTAGAAGTAGTACCTTAATTAAGAGGGTTTTAATTAAGTTTAGGATTTTAAAAAATATATTTTAGAATTATTAATAAAATTAATAAGCTAAGGTAATTACTTTTATAAATTAATAAAAGCTTCTCCCTTAATAAGAAAATAGGTTAATTAAATAGGTTCGTATTTAATATACTCTAAGAATTATACTAATTTATAAATAAATTAGAGAATTTACTAAGTAAGTATTATAAACCTAGGGGGATAATTATCTTTTTAACAAGAAATAAATAAATGCTTTTTTAAAATAAAACTTATTTATTAAAGTTTAGAAAAGTTATCTTATAGATTTAAAGCGTATTAATAAAGTATTTATTAAAGTAATTAAGCCTTAGTTCCGATTATTTAATATACTAGAGATTAAAAATATTAAATAAATTAATAAATATAATATAAATAAAACTAATATCCTTAAGGATAAGGGATTTAATAAGCTAGTTTTAAGTATAATTAAGATTAATATAATATAAAAAAAAGAGCTTAGATCGCGTTTTTAAATCTTTATTATTAAATATATTTTTATTAGTAATAGAGCTATTAAATTATTATTAATTTATAAAAAAAAGTCGGTTTAATAATAATAGTTCCCCCTTAATTTTAAAAATCTTAATAATTAAGAGTTTATAATAATAAATAATAAGTAAATTATAAACTAAACTACCCTTATATAATTAAGGGTAATCTTTTTATTATAAACTAAGCTCCCTATAACTAGGGGACTTAACTTATAACTAGAGCCTTAACTATTAATTCTAAATAAGTATAAGAATTATATAATAATAGAATTTATATAAGAGTATTATATTAATAACGTTTACTTATTATTTTTATTACTATATACTTTTTATATTCTCTAGCTATTAAATATAGCTATTTTTAGTCTTATTAAAACTTATTATAAAAAGGAGCTTAGTAAAGAGAATATAATAAATAATTTTACTATTATTAAAAAGTAGTACTTCTTAATTTATTATATTATAACTCGTTTATTTAATTTAATAAGGAATAATATATAAAGTAATTAAAAAGTAATTAGTTTATAACTACTTAATATAACTATACTTCTTAATAATTCTATAATATTATTTAGCTTAACTATATTATTAAATAATATTATTAATACTAAGTAAATAATTACTAATACTATTAAAGTTATTAACTAAACCTCTATAACGTTTATTATTAACTAATTAATTCTTAAAAAAACTAACGATTTTTATAAATAATTAAAACTATTTATAAAGCTTAGGCCTAACTACTATACTTAACGTCTACTTTTTTATAAAATTAAAAAAGCTTTTAATAAAAAGTCCTTTTTATTAGCCTTATTTTAATAATAAGTTCGAGTTTTAAAAATTAGAGTTAAGTATATAGCTCTTAAGAAAAAAAAAAGTATTTAAATAGACCTAAATACTAAGTTCGCTAATATTAGGAATATAAAAAGGGCTTAAGAAAATATTAGCGAGCGTTTAATTAATCCTAATCGAACTATAGAGGTCGAATTACTTAGTAAGGGTAGTAATTATATTATAGTAGTAATAAAAAGTAGTTAATTAATTAACTATAGTTAGTAATAATATACTTAGATTTATTTTTAATAGGGTGGCCGAATGGGGGGGGTGGCCGAATGGGGGTGCTCCGACTTACATAATCTACCGCTTGATCTTGCTTCCTGTTGTGATGTTATTCTAGACGGAATACTGCGTGAGAAACGCCTGACATGGTATAATATGATGTTTGTTATTGATGGGCCTCGACAGTACTCGCCGCACTGTACTTTAGGCATATGCCATCTTCTCTTCATGACATAGACAGCTACTGCTGGTGGCTGTGGTACCCATTGCTGCTTGACCCTTTCTCACATCAAGGGGGCGATGTGTACTAATTTATACTGACTTCGCGATCACATTTACTGCCCCGGGCAATCGACGCAGAGGCACACGCTTCACATGATACATCTTGCCCTATTTCTTTAAGATCTCTATCTCAATGATCAAGATATGTGAGCTACATCTCGCTTGTGACTTTGGCATTTAGCGGAGTTGATGCCCAAGACACAGTAGAATGCCCTCAGCACTTGTAAACATAGATTCACTTTTCCAGGTCTATGGTCATGGCCATAATCTACCACTTATTTCTATTCTCTGTTCTGGCAATTTTCGTGCCAGAACATACCTTGGAGACTGATTGATCTGGTTTAACAAGGTATAGAAGCCGGTTGAATGAGGTCGAGAACTGGAATCCCAGCTCACACACCCATGCCCTAGGTGTTGACTGCCTTCCGACCGCTATTGCTGGTGGCACTGTCCTCCGACCACTATTGCTGGTGGATATGATTCCTGCTGGTCCTTCTTCACAAGTCTAGGCGGCGGTACGCATCCTTTTATACTGAATCTGAGGCCCACTTTGGCTACTATGATCACAACCCGGGGGCTGGTGCCACTCATTGAGACCCGTGCCCTTACGAACGCTGTGTGATCTCAGGGCAGGGAGTAAATGAGACGACTCGCCCAAACTTTCTCGACACGCCTCTTAGCTTTTTGCGATTCAATGGCCAATTCTCTTAATCCATCGTCTCAGCAAAGCCTCGGAAGTGGCGGGGTCCCAGCGTGGGTGCACTCGGTGGCGGATCGCATTGCTTCTTTTGAGCCCACAGGGAGGCGGCGATTGCGTGGCTTGATCGACTTCAGGCCCTTTTGTGTATGATACCGTGGTGTGTGTAATGTTGTTGGAATCCATTGTTGAAGGACTTTATTGCTGGTAAGTCAAGTGAAGTTTTACGAGCGTAGGCTGTACTTACTTGGAGCACAGGTTTGTTCTTGCAACTGGATCGGGAGCGGTTGTAGATGTGAACAAGTGTAATGACTGAAAGTATCAATCTCTTCCAGTCACTCAATATGAGCGGTGATGTATTGTTACTCCCATCTATCTCCTATACCATCGAGGTCGGCATCTTTGGTCCAATTCCTCACTCAAGGTTGCCCACTTCCCTCTTTGGATGCCAAGCCATCTCCGAAAGGCGGGAACAGACCGACTGCAAACCATGGGCGACGTAAAGCTTGAGACGAGCCATCGCTCTCTACTAGAAGATTTCGTGTGATCATAGCCTGTTCCGAGCACTTGCCCTCTTGCTCGTCCTCTGGTCATAGGTTTTGGAGACCGCTGTGTCCACTGGAGGTATGCTTATGTAGCCAGATCGTAAAAGTGCTACCCCATGAGGGCAGCGAACTAGTGTACATGTGGGGCAAGTAAAATGACCTGTCCATGGCCGTTAGTTAGCAGCAAGTCGTGGTGGAATTCGGGGCTCCTCCATAATACAACCATGTCAGAATCATCATCTCGGAATGTAAGCCAATCCTTTACACCGACGTGTCTGATCATTTTGCAGTCTGTGGAAAAGGTCTCAATTCTAGCTCACACCGTTCCCGAGCTGACTTCCTACTTCACGATAGGTTCGGAAATTGTTTTGGGATCGCTATGCATGTCTTAGTGCTGACGATGAACACCGCATTTGCTGACGCGCTTGGCGTCAGCGGCACCTGGAATCCGCCGGCTAAGGTGAGTGGTAGCCCGGATAAAACCTCGTTCAGAACTTGAAGATTGCCTTCGCTTTGTGTCCTGACTCTGATAGCTCTCAGGCAAAATATTGTAAGGAACGACCTCAGGGTAGAGGACGTTGCAAGATCATGTCACGATACATCGACCGTCAGCCGGTGCACCCGAACCCTCGACCGATGAAGGTCATCTTGTTGAGCTTTGGTCGGTGAGTGCCTTCTTTGAATGCAAGAGACTCCATGTTCAACGAAATCCATTGCTATTAAATGACGAGGCTAAATGGGGTATTGATAGAAACGCCACATTGGGATTCTACTACGCACTCAAGATCCTCGGCTACAAGCCCTACCATCAGCTTGAAGTCTTCAAGAATGGCGTACCCCACGTGCGCATGATGAACGACGCAGTCCGGGCGAGCTCCCAAGGGATCGGCAAACCTTTTACCCGTGAGGACTTTGACAAGTTTTTGGGCGATCACGGAGCGTGATCCTGAGGCGTGGAGGAAGTCCGTGGCCAAGACTTTCCAGCCACTGGGCGAATTTTGGCTGTCGCCTATGATTCGCCTGGTCGGATTGTTTGACTCGTATACGTACTACATTAGCAAATTGACCCACAGCTTCGTCTACGTTCTCTATGGTGGGTATCTAGGGCCTGACAAACAGAAGGCTCAGCGCGAGGCCGTCAAGGTCTATGAGAGACAGTGAGTACGAGAATAGATGGGGTTATTTCCGGATAACTTGCTGACCTACCCCCAGCAACAGGATTGTCAAGGAGCTGATTCCAGCGGATAAGCTACTCGTGATCAAGCTTGAGGAGGGACTTGGATGGGACAAAATCTGCCCTTTCCTTGGTCACGACATTCCAGATGTTCCTTATCCCAGGGTCAACGAAGCAGCAGAGTTCCAGGTCATGGTAATGAAGGACATGATAGCGTCGTGGAAGAAGACTGCTCTCAAGGTTGGAAGCTTTCTTGTTCCCTTGGTTGGGGCATCGATTTGGCTCTTGAGGCGATCTTAGTTGGGCTCATCTCACCACCAACTTAAGCCAGACGCCTCCACGAAGTGATTGCAACGAAGCACCGCTGTATCGGATCGATTCAAGCATTATCCTGTCCGCAAGACTTTCTTAACTTGACCGTGAAGTTCGACTGCCTGGCAAAAGATGAGCTTTGCATTATTGTCCAACTCAAATTAAATCCACTCAGTATCAATAGCGATTATACGCACACAGTAATGGGGCAGCCTAGTGTCGAGTCCTGAATACCCTACCTAATACTTGAGTAGAAGAGTTGAAATATTCTTGTAAATCTCAAGCAAACTGAGGTTTTTGCCGATGCAGGTCCGTGGCCCAGCACCGAAAGTGAGAGACGCACTGATCATGCGTGACCTTCTGGTGATGAAGTCCTCCTCAGACTCGTCGAATCTCTGGAGCCACCTTTCGGGATCGAGCGATTCCAAATCGTCGCCAAATACTGGATGACGGTGTAAAACCTATGTATTGGCGCCAACTATCGTACTAGATGGATGAAAAGGCCCGTCTGGTAACTGAAGCCCTCCATCTGGGACGAACCATTCTAGAAGAAGCCCCCTAGGCGGATGGAGGCGGAAAGTCTCCTTGACTACCGCACTGAGATACGGGAACTGCTGGCTTTCTTTCCATTCGATAGGGAGAAATAAAGAGCCTGTTTTTTCGGGCAAGAGATGGTTAATTCTAAGGATATTATCTAAGGTTATAAAATGAAATACGAAGTAATTTCTTTGTAAATAACAATAGTAATGTAAAGCCTTCCATCATAGCAATTAACCTACAGGCTAGGCTGCAATATATAAAAGGTAATCCTGCTTACCCTAGTGTCTTATTGAGCCAGGCAAACTGGTATCTATTCCATTCCTGCCCAGCTCCAACTTGGACGTGATACCCAGCTGTTCTATTAAAGAACTTATAAGTTGCATTATCGCCGAGTGCGTCCTTAACAAGCTCCGGCTGGCCAGCGAAGAACCCCTCGAACTCGGAATCGACGACAAGGACGGGTACGTTGATCTTCTCAACCACGTTATCGAGAGTGTACTGCTTGAGCGATTCGAGCCACAGATACGGGGAATACTGCTTGAAGCACCACAATCCGTGTCCTAGACCCCAGCGCATCGTTGTAGGCACCTGTGGGCTATCCAAGAGCGGCAAGGCAGCCTCGTCAAATTCCTCTTGCTTGCCCGCAGCGAGGAGTTCCTTCATGTCCGGGGTCAGCTGACTGGCGTATCCCTCGTAGACATCCCACACGCCGCCATTGAGAATAAGAGCCTTGATCCGAGGCTCAAACGCAGCTGCACGAGCGGCTAGATACCCACCCATTGAAACGCCAACAAGAACCAGCCGGTCTTCATCGACGAAGCAGCCTTTGAGATTCATCAACTCGTCTATCACTGGCGTGAGAACCTTCTCCCAATCAGGGATGAAACCAATGTCATCATTGCGGCGAACAGTGGGCTGCCCTGGCCCTTCGTAGGTCATAACATTCCAGCCACGGGCCAAGGCTGGTACAACGAACGAGTGGTAGGAGTCTTCCTGGCTAGCATCGTATCCGTTGCCGATAATCAAGGTTGGCCGTTTGACCCCGTCGGCTGCAGATGTGTACCAGATTGCTTCGATGGTGAAGTTGTCTGTCGGGATCTGCATACGTACGCCAGGAACGAGCAGTGTAGCAAGCGCCTTATCAAACGCAGCGCGTTGCTCGAGCCAGAAGCCATTGATACGTGGGTCCGTCCAGTTCGCATGGTTGTAGAAGTCGGCCTGACGGTAGTAGCTCGATGCAGCGAACCAGGCTTCCCGGACGTTCAATGGATCATACGCATTGTCCGCATCCTCGGCTTGCTTTTTGGTGGATTGAGCCAACGCATGGAAGGTCTCAAGCCAGCTAGTGAAATTCCCGGCCTTGACGTCTTTCGCTGCGGCCAAGACGTCGTTGACGTCGCCAGCCCCGAACATGGTATTTCCGAGGGTGAAGAGCAGCTCGAAATGGAAGCTTTCATCCTTGCTCAAGAGGATGATGGGATCCTCTGGCTCCTTTGGCGAGAACGATGGCCCAGAGTCGCGGGAAAGAATTGCGCTAGAAGCTACTGTTGCCCCCAGGAGAACAGCACTGAACAGGGATGTTGACTTCATTTTGGAAGGCACTCAGAAGTAAGTGTAGAGTAGAGAAAAAATGGGTAGAGTTACTGGGGACGGTGTTGATCATGCTATGATATTGTCGCGATGCACTGCCTTTTATCTTCATTTGCCTCTTCTCGCAATCCTTTTCAGCGAGAGCAACGCACAACCAGTTTACACCTACACTATGTACCAGCCATGCATCGAGCCTGTTTGCGATTGGTATTTTCTCAGTTGCGCACTCCCGGGAACCATGAGGCTATTATGAATGACGCGGCGACTAGGACGGATAAGGCAATTTCTTTGCGATTGGTCGCCTTGTAATGCTCTGCCACTCTCTAATTAGTTCCAATCACCCCACGGCTTTCGCAAGTCTCATTGCTGACACTGCACACAAGCCTGGCTGATGAGGAGACCTGGACTCGAACTCAACGATCTATACTTCGTTCGCAACGCTATCTAATTTTCGCATGACGGTATCGATAACTCAGTCCCTGGATGCGACGAATCGCAAAGAGAACCGGCCGCGTGGCGACTCTCAACCAGAAGCGACATCAGTCCTGTCGATCATTGCGCAGTAGACATGGTCAATCATGGCCCCTCAAAGGGCTGCTCGACATGTCGCAAACGACGTGTTAAATGCGACGAAGACCGACCAAGCTGTCGTGAATGCCTCCGGCTGCGACGGGTGTGTGGAGGTTACGAATCACAGAAAAAGATAGGCGAAATTCGGTTCAAGGACCAGAGCACTGGTGCAAGGCTCCTTACGCCGACATCACGGTTCAGGAGCCCTCGCATGTTGACAACGCCAGAATGGACAATGCAGGCTGTCATACCAGCAAGGATTTCCACCAGCGACGAATCACTCGCTGTCTGCTTCTTTCACACCTCGATTGCGGGCTTAGGACGCAGCTTTCGCTCGACCCAGGGTTTCCTGGAGCCTCTTCTCCCTGTCGTATCCAAGGAGCATCCGGATTCTGTCCTCTCGACCGTCCTGACTGCCGTGTCAACGAAGCTCTGGAGCTTATGGAAAATCCCAACCAACAACTATCGAACACCTCATCCTCCGTTCACCAGGGCGCTGAGTCGCCTACGAGCAGCTCTTAATGATCCCCTTGAGCGGTCAAAGGACAGTACCGTACTCAGCGCTATCTTGATGCATTTCTACGAGAGCCTCGTTGCTCGGTCGACGCACCAGCATACCATGCGTGCTCACCAGGACGGGGCTCGTGCATTGCTGGAACATGGCGCCGAGAGCGTCCCGGACTCGGATTGCCGCGCATACTTGAGGAGATACCTGCGGCACTGTGACGTGTCGACATATATGGAAATGCAACCAGAGGACACCTCGAGCCTGGATGTTTGGTTCGATGCAGGGTGGGACTATTCTACGCCGGCCAATCCGAATGCAGTCTTGGACCTGATCGGGCTCTCGATTGCCGATTTGCAAAGGAGACTATCCACCTTTATGTGCGGGCTGGCCAAGAATAACTTAGATGGTCTAACCCTCGCGACTTGGTGGCAGGAGGCTTCGTCTGTTAACGCACAGCTCTCGGATTGGATTCAGCTAGTGCCGGCCTCATGGCAGCCTTGCAAAGGGCTCGAAGAAGATAGCTTGGGTTACTTTGGGTCCTGCGACATATACCCGACCGTCCAGATTGCCACGATCTGGAATGTATGGCGCGTTTGCCAGCTCATGGTCCTGCGGATGAAGTTCTATCTGCTTGCGAAAGCGCCCCCCGAGGCGCGGCAGCAAACTATCTTGATCGCTACCAAAGATTCCAGTCTCCCAGATCCAAATCACGGCAGGAAGTTGGTGGACTCCATCTGCCGGTCCATGCCGTTTTACCTGGGTAACCGCCAAAATCACAGAGGCTTGTACGACTTAGCGGACCCTGCGATCAGAATCCCCAGCTACCACGACCAGAACTTTGACGAAGCTACACGTATGCAGTATATCCGAGGGGACGAGGCAATGAGTCTCTCTGATTATAGGCACCATATTCTGATTCAAGGCCCTTCGCACGCACTGCTTCACTTGAACAGCCTGATCAAAGTGCTGTCAAAGGAAGGCGGAGAACTTATCTGTCGTCAGCTGCATAGGGACAAAGTCGTCTGGATCAAGGAACAGTTCCTCCGGGTCTGTGAACTTAACGACCCAGTCAGTCGTTTTAGATAGTAGTAAATGATACCACCCTTATAATAAGTCACGCTTTGGTATGGGTGATGTTTCTTATTAGCTCCAGGTTCTTCGAAACCCTAAGACTCAACGTATTACGACCCAGCGGTTACTGATCAGTAATAGCCTCACTCATTAGCCATTAATATACTAACATCGATACTGGGCCCAAGGCGCACGTATTGCCCCTGTTTTTCGTGCAATGCCAAGTGCGTCTCGCGGGCTCGTCCTCTGGCCACATCAATCAACTTCCAAATGTCGGTATGCTTGGCAAGGAAGTGATATGATGCAGGCGACAAGTCACTTGGAAAGTGGACCCAAAGGAATAATAGAATATATAATGTAGTGGATAAGCAAAGAAACGCTTGGCAGGTGAGGCCAGCCTCGACGATTAAGCATAGAAGATCCATACTCAAGGTGCAACGCTTAGCTACGAGTCAGCATGACTGATGGGCCATAAGCTGAGGGCGAGTTAAGGGCAAAAGACTCTGCTACGAACAAGTATACGAAGAACACCCCCTGAATTGGAGTCTCGAATATGTTGTAAATGGCCGCTGTCTACCTAAAAGCTAATTACCTTCTTTTGAATGTTCGCCTGTAGAGTCGGGATTCGAGGAAGACTGTGGGAACGGCCAAGCCCGGGAGAAGATACGGCTCATTCCCCGCGCGACACCCGATCTTATGGTCAAATTTGGTCATGGCAGGAATCAGTTCCCCGTCATAGGCCGAGACGGCACTCCTGCTTTGACCGCGCATGCCGGGTTGTCTTCACATGGATGGTAATTTGCAACCTTTAGACCCCAAATGGGACAGTTCATTGAAATGCGTGTACTTTCATTGTTTCCGTCCTCCAGGACTATAGCGTTTCGAACCCCCCTCATTGGGAGGGGGGGGGGGGGCTCAATTGGGCGTGCCGGTCATAGCTCCCGTGTCTGCGCCGCCTTTGATGTATCTACAATAATACTGATTTTCCTCCACGAGGCACTCAATGCTCGCTCTGGCATATGATGCCCCTACTCCTGTACTGTTTAAGGCTGAAAGAATGAAATCTTAAGACACTAGTGCTTTAGCTCGTCTTTACAAACCACTACAAATTGTATCTCGGCAGAGTTTGTGACTGGCCAGCTTTCCAATGCTCGAAAGCATCGACACTTTCCTCCAAGGCATCAAATCCCAGAATAACTTCGAGGTAGGCCGTGTCAGCGAGAGTGAAACCATCGGGTGAAGCTCCTCTAGGTTCAGACCTTAGCCAAGCATCCCTTGACTCCTGAATGGGGCTATCTGGCAAATGATATGCACGCTGATTTGACCTTGCTCCCTGAACGTTGATGGTGGTCCTAGACTTTCGTAAGTTCTCGTAGATCTCCAACATGTCCAGTACAGTGTCTCTGGTCCCATCATGATATAGACCTGAGCTCTCCAACTGCCCAAGCAGCTTTCCCAGAACAGCGCCATCTTCTACCGCCATTGCTGCGCCCTGCGCTTGATATGGCAGTGTTGGATGGCATGCATCGCCAAGCAAGGCTATGGGGCCCTGTTGAAATCAGTGATCACTTGCAGATACTAGGTCCGTAGAATGATTACCTTCCTCCACGATTGCAATTCTTCGTGGTGACACAGCTTCCATTTTAAAACGGACGGGACACATGACAGCATTTTTATCAGTCTACGTCGATCAGGTCAGTAACAATACTCCAGTGTAAGAGAACATTTACCAGACCTTTCATCCCAGCCGACAAACAAAGCTCGCATCTCCTCCACATCCCCAGGCGCCTGTCTCATATCTTTGGGTATGTCATCTGGGCATATAATGACAAGGTTGAATACTTGTCCACCGCCGATGGGATAAAGAACACAATGCTTATTCGGGCCCATCCAGCATTTGACTGTCTTATGCTCGATCAAGTCGTCTATCCGAGGGTCTTTCAAATCCTTCATCTGCTGCAAGGTCAAGGTGGCTCGATATGCAAGGTCTCCCGTCTCAGACGGTGGAGAGGGTCGGCCAAGAATCTGATCCCTCGATCTTGACCAGAGACCTCCGCGGTATTAGTAAGGACATGTTTTGCCAGTCTCGGATCAACGTCAAGAAATAGCAACTTGAAATGTGGGCAGACTGACCATCGGCACCAACGACAACATCACCCCTTACGATTTCGCCAGTCCCAAGGCGCACACTTGAGTCTTCGAAATCGATCGCCACTGCCTCCGTGCCAAGTCGTAACTCTGCGCCAGCCTCCTTGGCCGCGCTCCATAATACACCGTGGTAGTGTGGTCGAGCAATAACCCTAAGAGAGGGTCAGACTCAGCTTCATCAGCAACGCACCTCGCCACCTCGGGCAATAACTGACATCCAAAGATCGCCATAGGATTGCTTCATCTTCTCGCCGCCTTCCATCTGATACAAGACCTTGCCATCTTTGTATCGAAGGTAGTCAATTGTATCGACCAAAGTAGCCTTGTCTAGCAGTTGGGGTACGAGGCCGAGCTTGCGAAGGATCCGGGCAGCGTTAGGTGGTATCTGTATCCCTGCGCCGACCTATTGAACTCACACTGTCAGTAGCCCCCTCAAGTTTTCAGCTTCAAGGTGCATCGGAATGGCACTTACAGGCTGTAAAGCAGCAGCTTGTTCGAGAACTACAACTTCGAGGCCTTCCCGACGACAGGATATGGCGCAAACCAGACCACCGATTCCGGCACCAATAATGACCACCTTCATTTCGATTCCAGCAAACTTACATGTATTTCATGTATGGGTGTTCACTCATGAGGTGCGATCGAAGATGTCTGAAATAAAAGGAGCTGTGCTGCGTTCCCGAGCACGCATATATAGGATGGTTCCAGCAAAACCAATTCCTCGTCACAGTGACGCGTAAAGCTGATGGAAACGACTTGCCAAAGGGGGTAATGCTGACCGATGTCAGAATGAGCTCGGAACGATGGGTTGACCGCCATTGACCGAGCTTTGCCGATGCGATAGCTAACCGTAACACGACTGACCCCATGACCATCACCCGCATTCTTCAAAGCTTCATCCCTGCAGTTTTCGAGGGAAGGCGTTGAATGATCCTGCAAATCTGCCAACAAACCTGTTTGACTACGAACTTTCTCTGGAGGTTTGTAAGAAAAAAGGCTTCCACATCGCACACCCATGTGTCACATGATGGCAGAAACTATTACCTCGTTGCCGGCACAGAGGTAAACATCAAAATTTGGGATGAAAAGACCATGCGAAAACCTTAAGTTAGCGGTAATTTGAATACTTTTGTGTGCTCTTATTCTACGTTCTATAGCCAGCGACCGGAAAGACTGGAGCATCTGTTTGTCCGATCAAAGACAGCCCTGACGAATAATTGTGCATACCTTAGGCTGGGAAAACCTGTCACCAGTTTCATGGAAACAAGTTTCATGCTAGGTAGAATCTTTGAACACGCTCCGGCAGACTCTTGAATTAGTCATCGAATAAAACTACATATGACTGCATGTGGCGTCTCGCATCGCTGCATCAGCTCAGTCGAACGCTCGTAACATAAGCACGCTTACTGCATGCTCACCTGCACTGCGTCGATTGAGACTTCAAGTTGCTGATGGCATTACGAGTTTCCCTGCATCCTCAATTCTGCCAGTCACAAAACCGAGAGGAACGTTTGGACCCCAAACATGGAGTGAATCTGGTGCTTCTGGAGACCGGGTAGCTTCAGTGTTCTCGTTGACCAGGTCTCCATCGCAATAATGTTCAAGAATGTTTCCCGATGTATCAAACCTATGGCGAATATCCCGTTATTCCATCCTTCGGCACTTGTTCCTTGGAGTCTTGGGGATCGCGTTCATGCTTACCAGTAGTCAAATAGTTGGCTGCCCAAGACATGCCGTCCAATTCCCCAGCAGTTGGTGTAACCCTTCTTCAAAAGCCACTCGTGGCCGAGAGCTTGAGTATCCATATCATTAACCTCGAAGCTAGCGTGATGAACAAAAGGCGTCTGGCTAAACGGATGGGCGCCGAGGAAAAAGCTCTGGGTCCGTGATCAACAAATGCACCAAAGATTACACGGCTTTGCCACTTACATGGTGGTCAGTGAAAGTGGTTCCTCTATCAATGTGCATGAAGCAAGTCGTGTCTTTGTTTGTCCGAGGGTCGAAAACCGCGTCAGTAGGCACTAGGTTCATAAGGCCAGTGTACCACTTCAGCGTTTTCTCGTAGGTGTCCTTGGGGACCATGAATCCATAATGCCCCAGCTTGTGAATTGGACTAGGCCCGTAATTGAAGCGTTTGAAACGACCTTTTCTTGGCTTTTCGTCAACCAGATTGGTGGGGGGACTCTCGTCGTCAGCAATCCGGCTTTTGTCCACATTGTCAACATCGCTTCTTGGGGCCTGGCCGTGAATGAATCCAACATAGTACCCATTCGGGTCGACAATGTCTACTCTTTTACCACCTCCAGGGCCTTTCTCGCCGTGAATGCCTGTAGCGTCAGGGTGATTCGCAGCGACCTCAAGGTCGTTCTCGTTCTCCACGACCCAGGTTGCGCCAATAAATGCGCGGCGTGAGCCGGGAGATCTTTCAATTACATAGACGTACGGGTCAACACCGAAGCCGGCAAAGTAGACACGTCCGTCCTGCCGAGCCACCTCTTGAAGGCCAAAGTCTTCAAGGAATTGGGCTGCCTTTTCGACGTCGACGTGCTGATACAGCACTGAGGCCAGACGATTGACCCTAATCTTCTGTGGTGATGAAGCCATGGGTGCGACACGCGACTAATGATAAGCTGGATGGGTTTACGGACAGTGAATCAGATTACGTGCAGGCTCTTGGATACTCAAAACGGCTGGTCATATATGTAGCGCAATGCACTAGATTTCCCAACGGGATTTCGCGGACTTATTGACCGATGATGCGCCGCGGCCTTGAACGGCTTTACCGCGAATGCCGCCTGGCTATTTGACCTGCATCTGCCGGAAGACACGGGTTCCTGCTGCCAAGGGACTAACTCTATTTGACGGCTCTTCCTTTCGCTATCTACAGGTTCCGGAATGAGAGATCCTCACCCGATTCTTTACTTGGTTGCTCTTTCGATTAATTGCCACAGGCTGGGAAGTCTTCTTCCATATGCTCACCTAATTGCTCTTGGCAACTCACTGTTGACCATGTCTTTCAATCGACTTGTTCATTTTGAGGAAAATGGGAAAATTAACTATGGTGATATGATCGACTCTAGTGATGACAAGGGCTTCGACGTCTTGGAGCTGGATGGTAGCCCATGGCTAGGTCTAAAATTAACTGGTCGCAAGGTCAAAACTGCGAAGGTACTTCATGCACCTTGCCCGATTCGCCATTTGCTCACAATGAAGACGCTGCTTTTATGCCCCATTGCGGCCTGTCCATCATCATCTGTGTAGGGCTCAAACTACAAGCAACATGCAGAAGAAGCAAAGGTATGCATAATGCCCAAGTCCTGCCCTTGGCCCTCACACAGTTAGTGTTCCCGAACTGAGAAAAACTTACTCACGTATCGACGCAACGTCTAGTCGAAGGTGCCAACCTTTCCCGTCATTTTCACGAAGCCGAGTGATGCTTTGGCGGGGCCTTTGGACGATATCAAAGTACATCCAGACGCTCAGATTCAACTGGACTAGGAAGGAGAGCTCGTGGTCATCATCGGCCACGATGCCAAAGACGTCAAGGAAGACCAGGCTCTCAATTACGTATTGGGATACACAGCTGGGAACGACGTGTCTGCAAGGAACTTTCAACTGCCAGATGCCTCTGGTGGACAATTTTGTTATGCGAAATCATTTGACGGTTTTGCACCTGTGGGCCCCGCAATCTGGTCAACCGAGTCGGTGCCAGATCCCCAAAAGCTTCATCTCACGACAATTGTCAATGGGGAGGTGGTCCAAGAGACGGGTACAAGTGACATAATTTGGTCGGTAGCCCAGATCATTGCCCACCTCTCTCGAGGCACGACTTTGCGGAGGGGAACAGTGATCATGACAGGCACTCCCTCTGGCGTCGGTTACTTTCGAGGCGCCTTTCTCAAGGACGGTGACTTGGTAGAAGTAGGGATCTCTGGACTGGGGAGAATCGCAAATTGGATCGTCTTTTGACGCGCAAAAGAACGGGACACGAAAGAGATGTCTGCGACGTTGTTCAGAGGCTCGACTCGAAGCAGTTGAACCCAAAACTATCACCGCATAGATATTCCAACTGCACAGGGGAGCACCAGCTATAGCACCCCTCAGACGTATTTGCGAGAAGTTGTGGTATCTCGCCCACATTTTCATCCAAACCCAATTCGATGTCGAAAAGTTCCCTCGGAGACTGGCAAGCGCCATGTGGCTCAGACGCTCCGTCATAGACAGATCCAACACCAGACTGTCGCATACCCGATCGAGTTTTATTTGTGGCTCTGAGTGACTCATTGTGCAGATTCAAATGAGAAAAGTAAATCTTGCAGTATTTTCTCAATGAGGATTGTTTCTCGAGGTTTCTCTTATATTCTATTGACTTGGAAGTCATCAGGCCTGCGAGAATCGGCACCATTAGACTGAATGAATGGTCTCGATATAGAAACGGATGTACTCACCCAGCAGCACAGAACCTAGCTCCCAGAAAGTAGCAAAGTGGGAAAGAATTAGGGCTGAAAGCTCTTGGTTGCACGATGAACTTAGTGACCGCGACGAAGACGTTGATGGATAGGTGCGGGCAGAAAGAAGTGTTCCGGCGAAGAATGGGTGACTGAAGGCGATGTATTCGGGGTGCCAACGGTTGAGGATTCTCGAATAGTCATCTCCGATTGTCGCAACACCCGACGCTGGTGTTGCTGTCAGAATTTGTAAACACGCTTGAGTGTTTGCCAACATTAGATGCATGCCAATAATCCAATTGGCGTTCGCAAAAGTCCTGGCAGTGAAGACAGGCGGCTTAGTTTCCAGTCCATATCTCCGAGAAACTGCAAGAGAGAAGTAAGTTATTGAGCTAGCGAGATCGCTATATTCTCGCTGAGACTTCTGCTGGCCTGAAGCTGCCTCGTACGCCAAAGCCATCAGATAGTTGGCCACGAGGAACCACGCTCGCTCGTCTTTGTTCGGAGAGTCGAGCAAGACTCTCCAAACCTGTGTTGGATTAAGGGGAATGACCGGTGACTCGCATGGGTTGTTGGAAAACCACGCTTCATCGCTGACCGGGAGACGCACAATGATCCTGTGGCTGTTGAGTCCTCGCGGCCTCATTGAGAGGATTGAAGCGAACGTATCAATCTCCCATACGAGCCAAAATGCTCTCCTACGCTCCTCTTCTGCCGACCACTTTGTGGACGCCATTTCATTGCCGCCGTCTTCTTCGTCCATACAGCAGACGTCGAGGTCGTAAGCTAAGCGAACACATACCCCGGTGAGTATCCATGCTTGATGACTTGGGCCGGCCGTGTAGAGATAAAAGGCCAACAATATACACCCCTGTAAATATTCCAACGTTGTTTCGCTATCGGACGATCGCAGTCGGCCGTAATATTGAATCGCCCCTTCGGCGAAATTATCCCCACGATTCGTTGGTGACAATCCCTGGAAGTACTCATTATTTGAGTGTCGCGCGGCGAGAGCAAAGATACCATGTAACAGAAGGCCCTCTTCCAGCGACACCTGGAGTAACCTCTCTTTTTGGAAACTACCATCGACAATGTACCTGGCGAAGAAGTTTGGTCGATGAAGCAATGGCAACCATGCTTGAATTTTGTCGAAGTACAAATTGACGAGCTCTGTTGCCACTTCAGCAGGTATCTCGGTCCGGTATAAATTCTTTTCTGTGCTTTCTGCAGCAACTCCCGCTTTGATTTCGACTTTTCGATCAGCTCTGGGCTCGAGACAATGGCTTGTTGAGTTGGCGGAAGTACAGCCTAGATCCACTATGGCGTCCTGCTCCGCATCGTCTCGACAAGTCCCAACGGATCCGGAGTAACTAGGGCTCGTAGCAATTGATTGATCGCTGCCTTGCTCTCTTCCTGGAGATTGGCCCGTAGAGCTTTGGCTTTTTGGAGTTTCGTCAAGTCTGGATTCAAGAAGGCTAACAAGATGTTCTATCAGAGGCTTAGTATAAACACAATTGACGTATTCGGGATGAAATTGGGTCTAACCAAGCCTTTGAGGGTCTATCACGTTTAAATCCTTCTGTTTTGCGGGCCGTTTTCGGAATTCGGGGGCTTTCCTTTTTGTCGGGAATGTACAAGACCCGCCTGTTCTCCGACAGAGACCGCAGATGGGTTGCCGCATATCGCCTACAGGTTCAAGATCAGTGACGTGGTTAGAAACGTAGGGAAATTCAGAAGTCCTTGCATACACCTTGTCTTCTTGCTGCGTTGGAAGAAGTCAGTACGATTAAGCCGGGAAGAGTAGGAGAACCAGTGATGTGACCTTAAGTCATACTCTGTAGGCGGCGACTTACCGTCGGCACTCGATACAAGCGCGAAATCCCCTCTCTGGGGGAATGTCTGCAATGATATTGCTGTCTTTTGAGACCCGGGCATCTTTTGTCGGTCCTAAGCCAGTGATACCTGCTTCGGCCTCCATCTGGATCAAGCCTGTGCAACGATAACGATGCTGGAGGAGACGTTCGCGACTCTAGAATTGCAAGTCGTATGCAGTCAGGACAAGAATAGCCCCGGAAGACGTAAGGCTTTGGGCGATATGGAGTGGATGTAAACGACGCTTAGAGGACGACGATGAACATGTCGATGTATGACTGAAGCAAATTCATGTTGCTTGGAGATGTGCCCCGCTGGCTACCCCAGATTCCAGGTGAGGGGCCGCCCGGGGTTTACGGGATGTGATGCAGGGGCTGCTTGGGCACAGGTCGCTTCAACGGGAACTAGACCGGCAACGCATTCCTCATGGGGTAATCAAAATCGACCCTCTTTTACATGTATCATCTACCTTGGACCTAGTACACTTTCAAACAAGTTATTCAATTTCAGCCATCTGTGATGCTCCGGTCTTCTCCTGACACTCTCTCAGCATCTGCAAGCCTGCATGGCACGCCTCAATATGAAAAGGTATTGATAGTATGCAGCTGCTGACTGGAAATGCCATTATATGGGAATATGTCGAGATGATTGCTGAGAACCTCTGAGCTTTAAAGTTTCTGAGATGGCCACACTAGGTACTCCGTACTTAGAACTCAGTATCTGTGTGGGGACGGTCAACCACGGCGTTCCGAATTGCCGTCCTTGGGGGCACATTGACTAGGCACGTGCGGTCAAGTGAAGAACCTTGGACAAGAGTTCAGCCGGATGAAGATCACCGCGGTGGACGTCGGCATAGTGAGAGCGGTCGACAATATTCTCGCCAGATCGAGGTGCTAATTTACAAAAAGCCCAAAGTCATCTGAGGGAAACATTGTCGTCATTCTGAGCTGTGTGACTTTCAACCAACGATTTGCTAGTCGGAATCGAATTATTCAATCGCGTTAACCATGAGCTCGACAATTGTACGTCGAATTTTGTTGCTCAACTGCCTGGTTCGACGTTTTTATGACTGATTATTTCGCAGGTAATTGAGCACCACGTACCAGTCTTGGTCGTTGGCGCTGGTCCCGCTGGGTTGCTTCTGGCACTGCAGTTGGCGAAGAATGGTGTCCAAAGCTTGATAGCTGAACGAAACCTAGATTCAACGAAATGGCCAAAAATGGATATCACTAATTGTCGAAGCATGGAGCTGCTTAGAAGACTCGGGATTGCCGATGACTTGCGGGCTCAAGGCGTCCCACAACACTACTCTTTCGACGTTCTCTTCAGTACGGGCCTCTCAGAAAATGGAGAGCTCATTGACAAATGGGTAAGCTTATGCTTGCCCCGATACCCCTGCTAGATCAATGGCTTTGTAATTCTCATGAGAAAGTAGAACCTTCCTTCGCCAGACGAATGGCGCCAGCGCATCCATGCTTGCAATGATGGTTCCATGCCAAGGGAGCCATACCAGCGCTGCAGTCAGGCTATTTTCGAAGCCTGGCTGAAGCGTCGCATAGAGTCCGAAGAGCTAGTCGAAGATCACTTCGGCCTCAAGTTCGAAAGTTGTGCAGAAACCTCCGACGGGGTTAAATCGGAACTCGTCAACACCGTCACTGGAGAGCGGCATATGGTCACCAGTCAGTATCTGGTCGGCTGTGACGGCGCTGGCAGTAGCGTCCGTCGGCAACTTTACATCAAGATGATTGGTGGTCCTGTGTGAGTTAGCATGGTTTTCCATCGAAGACTAGCAACTTGAGTCTCTAATGTGATATTGTCCAGACCTTCTGCGATGTATCTCAATCACTTCAAGTCACGAGATCTCACGGCATTGCACAAGCAAGGCCAATTCTGGCACATTTTCTTCACCAGCGGCAGCGTCATAATATCTCAAGACGAAGTTGATACATGGACAATCCATCTTCCCATATCTCTCGACACTGATTGGAAGTCCCTTGATCCAACAGAGTCCATATACCGAGGGCTGGGCGGGTCTTTGGCTCCTTATCCCATCAAGGTGGACGAAATCCTCGTTTGCAGCTCGTGGCGCCCAAACATCGCTATTGCCGAACGTTTTGCTTCTGAAAGTTTCAGAGTGTTCTTAGCCGGCGATGCAGCTCATCAAAACATTCCCACTGGTGGATACGGCATGAACACGGCTGTTGGCGACGTCTTTGATTTAGGATGGAAACTATCGGCTGTTCTTAATGGCTGGGGAGGGCAAGAATTGCTCCGCTCCTACGAAGTCGAACGAAAACCGGTTGCAATTCGCAACATCGAACGGTCTGGTCAACATTTTCAAGTTCACCAGACTTACGTCAAGTGGGTGGCCGACGGAGGCTCAGATGTCCTTTTCAATAGGGAGCGTAGACTTCTGTTTAACCGCATAAAGGCACATACCGAGACCCACCAAGGTGAGAACAAGGACCACGGAATCGAAATGGGATATCGGTACAACGCATCGCCTGTCATCCTCCAGAACGAAGCTGGAGAAGGAGGACAGGAGCCTTCATGGGATCCGCGAACATTTGTGCCATCCTCATGGCCTGGTGGGCGTGCTCCTCATGTCTATCTTCGGGATGGCAAAACCAGCATTTTCGACCTGTTTGGAGTAGGATTTTCAATCATTGACTTCACACAAGCTGGGACCTGGAGTCAAGAGTTTGAGGCAGCAGCTGGAATGCTCAATATTCCGCTGACGAAGGTTTATTTGCCCGGAGAGATCCAGGCCAGGAAGGTGTGGGGTAGAGATGCGGTTCTCGTCCGTCCTGATGACCACATAGCTTGGAGGTCACCACTCGACGGGAAGAGACCGGATATTAGAGCAATCTTAGAAATTGCATCAGGGAGACAATGGCAGACACCTTTGAAGAAAGACTGCGAATCTTCTCATGCGTTGGAGGGTATCGAGCAGCACGGATTTACATCAACCTTAGGCAACGTCGCAGACAACAGAACTGACCTCCTTGCCCCGTTTCAGCGCTGAAATATTGCTAGACTCCCAGAATTCCGTAGCAAACCACTCTATTACTAGGTTTATGTCTCAATTGCCGTGAGAGCGATCAACATAATCGCATCATGAGCCTTGTGAAAACAGCAAGCGCTCCTCTACGTGTCTGTTCGTCAAAGAAATGCCATCCCAGTATCACAATGGTTTTCTTCATCCTTTCTTCGTTCAGCGCTCCCGTATTCATCCCTGAAGTGATCCAAGCAACGCCAACTCCCTTGTGTAAAATATGCTGTCATGACCGGTAACAAAGAAGTGCATCTCGCTATACCCATCAACTAACGTTGGCAGAACGCAGAAGTGTGAAATGCAATCTTTTCCCAGCGTTGTGCAAAAGTCCGCTATGAAGGACACCATCTACTGCCTGCCAAACTGTCAATACCGATCTGCTAGATATATGCTTCCAAGAACTCACTTGCGACCCGACGATCTAAACGACACAGTGAACTCAGAGCCATCCTTCAAGTGAGTGACTTCGTGCGTGAGGTCGTCAACTTGCTTCATTGTGGTCTCCAATTTCTGCACAGTCTCGACAATGGTTTGCTGATGAAGATCAAGTCGGTGGCAGGAATTGGAAAGATTAGTGCCCATCGGCGTGTTCTCCTGGAGGTTCTTGTAGTGCGCCTCCATCGCGCGGAATTCCTGGGTCTCAGAAAGCAGGTGGTCGAGCTTGAGATGGATATCGCCCAGGGATTTATCAATTCCGCTGCGCCATTTGCGAAACTCCTCCACTTCGGGATTGGCAGTAGGAGATGCCGGAGCCTTCGATATGTTCTCTGCCAATCGGACGTCAGGCCACTGGACCCTGCTCGTTTGTACCTAGAGTGATACGTCGTAAGTATCGTGCCACTCGAACAACAGAGCTCATTAAATACCAGAGGAGGGACAGATCGAGCTCCTGGAAATTGTCCCGGCATCTTGGGCCAGTCTCCCATTGCGGCCTCCCGCTGCCGCTTGTTGTTGGAGACTTGGCGGTCCATCGCTCTTGATGCGGTCGCAAACGACCTCGGACCTGCCGGTGAATGCTTCGCGTCGAGTATGATACTTCTTAGTGTACAGGATTCGTGCAGAGTTAACCAGTCTCGCGTGTCGTGCAGTTGATAATGATGAGTTGACAGAAACTTTTTGCTATCTCGCGGGAAAGGTTCAGTATGGATTTGGCAGGAAGGATCGTGAGGATGGAAGGAATGGAGAAAATTGAGTTGAGGAAAGGAAAGATTGCTTCTTGGACAAGCCGGGTGTGGTTGTCTTAATTACCAGAGCCGGCTTCACCTCCCACCTCGCAACCCAGAGATGGATACACGTCTGGCAGGTGCGGCACCTGCATCATTGAATATCTATAAGATGCGTGTCCCACTGAGTCCTGAGTCCTACTTTCCCACTCATTTCACCTTTCTTCTTTGTGTATCTCATGATCGTACTCAGCCTGCGCAAAGGTGAAGTCAATGGTGGAGTGAGGCCTCACCAAGGCCCCACAATTGCCCCTTTGGACCAAGACGGCGAAGCGAAGTTCAGACGAACAAACGGCAACTTCCTTTGCTGCCTACGGAGACAGACGGGCCGTAAACGTAAACATAATGCTCCGTTTAGCCGCTGGGTGTTCACCTTACTTTGGATATCTCCATTAAGTTTGATTCGAGACCTCGTACTTGACTGCAACAGGGTCCGATATCTGTGTCACAGCCCGCCATCACAGTCTGACTCATTGTTGCAACAAGTGGAAGAAGAAATAGTCTCGAATCACAAACAAGTCGGAGATATCCCGCCTCGGCTAGTTTGACACCTTTGAGAAATCGTTCACTCGTCTTGGAAGCATAAATGAAGACCACTGATGACGTCTATTGAAACAATCACAGGAAGATTGTTCCTAACGACACCGGCCGGAACCCCAGACACGCCCGCTGCAACATATAATTGAGGTTTATATATCCTCTGAGGCCAAGTTTACCCCGTGAAGTGATTGATGAATGTTGCCGTATCCAACAAAAAGGAATTAAGCGAGCCATACTCGAGTCAAGCTGAACTCTCGAACCAGGCTGGGCTTGACTGTCGCTTGTCAGGTCGTCCGAATTAGGATGTCTGCTCATGCACAGACAAAGTTAACTTTGCCAGCAAAAGCTTACCAGACCAACGGTCAATGCCGTTGAAATCTCTCCACTTTCCGATTCATCAGAAGCTTGAAATCTCGAGAAGCCCAACTTGGGACCTGATTGGAGCTCTGGAAAACCGGCTGTTCAGCTTGTTTTTCGGGAGGCAACCGCCGAGAATCTAATTCGTGATAGCCTTAATCAGTAATCTTAAATTGCAAAAGATTTAGTTAAATCTTCTTTTGAGCTTGATTCTAATCTTTAGACTGCGACCCTGAAGGAAAATTATTTGTTCTTCTTTCGAATGCCTCCAGCCAGGGGCTTACTGTTACATTCCGTTTATCCGCCTGCGTGCACTGGCGTACTCATCGGAAAATGACTGGGACATCGCCATCCCATAAAGTTCCGCATGCCCTACGATGACCCCTGTGAAGATGATTCAGGTTGTGAGCACTATCAGTAGGGCTGCCAGGTCAGGAGCCGGAGAGGTGGATACGACACCCTTCTTGAGGTGCCTTTGGTCTCAACAAATGTATGTTCAACTCGGTTTACGAGGACCGCCAATCCACCACCCACACCATCTGTTGACCTGCTGTGGCTTTTTATCGTCGCCAAGGCTGTCTACCCGCCCTGGCTATGCTCTTGGCGCGTGCTATGAGCTGCAGATATCTCACGAACACTACCGCAGATGAGCCTCACCACACCAAGCATTGCGAATGGGGGCTTGCTGCTACTTGGCAGCGCTTGGCGCTTGGTTCTGGGCTTTCCATAAATAATCCTCCAAGCGCAAGTTCGCAGCAGATTTGCAAACGCCTGCACACAGCCACTCTAAGTTGTTCGTGTCACTGTGCTCCATGACTAATCTATCTTGTCTAATTTGCCTCTTGGTCTCAAAACATCTCGCTATCCTCTGGGTACGACTTCATTGTCTCTGGTATCATTTTGCCTTTGTTGATCACCCGGAGCCGAGATGAGAGAGTTGCCCCTGTGTTTACACTGGCTTAGTCTTTCGGCACCGGCTAGCCATTTCCCTGACCTTGAAATGGGCTGCCTACCTGCCACCTTGGAGGCTCGCGGATCCAGCCGACAGCGATTGCGAAGGCATGAATGGAAAAGATCAGACACAATTGCTCCCCTCCCTCACTAGCAGCCTGAAAGTTGGCCCAACGCCCGTTTGTTGCCTTGAATCGGGGAGGGAAAGTGTGGTTCAAAGCACAAACCCGAGTTCGTGCCGTGCGTAGCCCGCGCGCGCGTCGGTTGGTGTTGGCCGACCTGGACTAGGCGCAGCAGGGATCCGTGTGGAGGAGAGACTAGTAAATAATGTCCGAACACCAAAACAAAATCCCACTTGTAGCCGCAAAGCTTTGACTTGCCGGAGAGTGACATGTTCACAGCTGGAAACAAACTAGGTTGCCCTTGGTTAGGGCGGCTGGGCCTTCTCAGGTGGGAATGGTGGTGAGTTTGCTGATATGACAGAGAGGGACTTATTTTCTGCTCTACAAGAGCGAGGAAGGCATCGTAGTAAAGCCAAAGTTGTGGTATCTTCGGATAAGGAGGGCGGGAATTTGAGATGACGCGCACCTTTAGGGCTACTCAATGTTCGGCTCTCCCCCTTGCTTGTGTCGGCGAAGAGAGTCAAAATTGCGCCAGTTTGTAACTTCCATGAAGCTCCCATGATGGAGATCAATCATCAATCAAAGTGGATTCAAGTCCAGCGGATCCGATGATGTAGTAAAACACCGTCGTATTACACGCACTTTAATGACTCTTCATGAGAGGGTCTCGGGAGCGAGGCGACGGCCGAAAGGTTAAACGGCGTAGTGCCGGTAACGGGTCCGCGGGTGGACGCCAACGGTGCAATGGTCAGTAAAGAGCTAAACTGCGACCAGATGGAGCTTTTATTACCGCTCAACCGGGAAATTGGAAGTTGTAATGTGGTCGTAGTACTCGGGGACCTCCTTGCAGGTGATGCCGTCCGGCCCTGCTGTGTCTGTCCTGGCGTGACTTCACGGACCAGGCCCACAGAGAAAGCAGTGAAAGTTGGAAGAGAGAGTGAGTGTTTGTGTGTTCCAAAGGCAAGTCGAGAGAGGTAGGGGGGGTTCAAGGTTTGTTTCACCCCCGGACAGAGTTCGCCGCTCGCGGCCAATCCCCGCCGACGGCCATCCCCCATCAACGACTGTCCTAAACTTCTGGACGACAGCTTATCAACCGGACTCAAGGCAATGCGTGTCTCAGGAAGGCCGCTGTAAATTCGGCCTACTCGATGGTGAAAGGCAAGTACAGCCCGTCTTGAATGTACGCGGGGACGTACGTCGTCTGAATTGTTGTGCCCCGTGCATGCCGAGAGCGACATCGAGATCAGTGTCTTGAAGCCTTCCAGCTCAGCACTCGCCAGCAATTCGCAGCTTGGTACCCCCTTGTATTCGAGGCGTACGAAGGACAGAAGCTTTGTACGTCTCCCCGTATGTCGTCTCTTCCCTCCAATACGCACGCACTGAAACGACGTGGGCTAACCATCAATGCTCAGACCGCCAGAGGGGTTGGGCTCTGCAAGGCACGGTCGAAGCTAGAAGATGGTGAGGGATCATGACGTTCCGGGAGAAGGAAAACGAGGCGTAAATAAGAGTCATCGTGCTCCCGTTCTTCTGCTCTGTTGTTCGTCCCGAGCGTGACTCTCTACTTCAAGGGCGTGCCAAGCAACCATGGGATAAGGGACCCTGATCACGAACACCACACTCAACAACTCAACATGAACACCTTCAACCCTCGTCGGGTCTCGTACCTCAGGCCGCCTACCACGGTCATTGAGGTTCGCGAGTCCTGGGCGTCGCCATACCCATCGCTCAGCTCCATCGGATACCCCCCTTCAGAAAGATCGGCCGACGAGAGGTTCGCATCTGCTGTCTGGAAACGCACATTCAACCATGTCGACTACGCAGCGTACAAGGCAGCCTGTGACGCTGAGAGAGAGGCGAAGCCAGAACGAGACCCCGATGTCTTCTCAACTACATCGAGTGGAACGCGTAAAGGTTTCTCAAGACTGGGTGCAATGCTCACCATCTACCCCTATCGCGATATGGGATGGCTTGTTACCATGGTTTTCATCGGAGCCGGGATCTGCCTCTCACTGAACGGCATTTTCAGCCTCATTCATCTCCTCGACCCTAAGCTTGACTTTCCTGGACGCGACACAGGAGTACAGGTCACTGCTACCTTAGGCAGCGCTCTGCTCGCTCTCAGTGCCTTCATGGGTCTGCTTGCTGCATTCAACGTCGACAGAGGCACTCTGGACCCGAAGAAAGATGCACCCGATGCTTACAAGCCAGCGCTTCTGGGCAGCGAAGAATGGGTCTGGTGGCCCAGCTGGTACGAATTCCGCAACATCTTCTGGCCAAGCTCAGCTTTCCGCGCCGGTATCCTCCAACTACTCGCCGGCTCCTTCTTCACTATCGCCGCGATCGCCATCCTACCTGGCGTCCTCGATCTCACACACCCCGACGCCTCCATCATCTTCGTATCTGCACCTCAACTTATTGGCGGCAGCCTTTTCGTGCTTGCCGGCCTACTCATGATCTTCTTGTCCCAGGACAAGTGGTACGTCCCGAAGCTGCTTGACGCTAGTTGGCAAAACGGATTCTGGAATTTGGTTGGCGCAAGTGGGTTTTTGGCTATCGGCGTTGTGACTTTGCTCGCAAAGACTGCGACTGTGGCGATTGCGTCACTATTTCTTATGAGCGGACTCGGGTTCTTGATTGCCAGTCTAATCCAGTGGTACATCATTATGGAGTTCTACCCGGTCGATCCTTACGTAAAGGATCCGACGCAGGTGGCAGAGATTCCTTCGCAATCAATCTATTAACGACACTTTTATGAATTGGGAACAGGGGTTAACGGGGTTCAAGGTTGGGCTTTATACCAGACGTAAAACAGATTTTAGATACCGACTCAGATTATAATTGATGATTTAATGACTTAACAGAGAGACCATCCTCTTATGCAGCGTGACTCGGACGACAAACATGAAGGTGTTCAAATCGTGGTCGGGGTCCGATGACGCGGTGGATTCTCGAAACTGGGCGAACATTTTGATGCAACGAAATCCAACTCCTCACCGTCTTGACTTTGACACTGAATTCAGAGAAAATGGTTTACAATAGCCACAGTTTCTTCAATCCACATCCAAGTCCGTATGTGCACAGGCTTCTCACAGAATCCATGCAGTAAGAGGAACGGACGATCGGTTGACAGCAACGCATAATGGATCTCCTAGTTGTCCCCCACAAGTCATGAGACGGTCATTCGAAATCTGATCTTATGATCGGTAAACGGTCAATGTTTCTACCTAAACCCGTTCTTCGCCCCGTCCTACCTTCTTGCCAGGCCTTTAAAAAATTATGCCATGACCAATTTCCGCCCTTCACTATGCCTGTCCTCTAGCAAAATTGCCATGGGCTTTGAAAAATGCTCTCATTCGCCGCAGGATCATCATAACACCCACACGGGCCTCTTTACTTTTGAGCTCTGCGAGCGGCAATGGTGTAGAAAAGGCTGCCATCGTAGATTCCTCGGATATCTTCCTTGCTCATCCTACCGTCTGCCGGCCAAAGCATAAGATATGTAGCAAACCCTGTTCGTTGGTTAGTATCGGGCAAGCGTCCATGTGAAGTACCAGAAGCAGACTCACACTCAAAGAATGCACCGCCCCAACCAATTGGATCAGCAACGAGCCTCTGACCCTTCAGCATCGCGAAGACGTCCCAGATTGTCATGTAGTCTCTTCCCTCGGCGTACTTAGAAAAGATATCCTCAAACTTCTGCGGGTTGAATCGACCCTCGGTATCGTACGTGTTTGTGTCACTACCGTGCTTGTCCTTGTGAACCCTGTCGAGGAAGATGCGGAAGAGAGGGTCTGGCAGATACCCGCTCACTGTCGGGTAAGAGAAGTTGCCATGGATGATGAAGACCGAAAGAACTGAGAGAATGACCCCGAATCCCAATGCGTAGAATCCCCAGAATGTATCATGGGGGTAGATCACTCCATCTTTGTCCTAATATTATCATTCAGCCTTTTCTGTTCGACCGCGAGGGAGGGGAATCATTACACTATCGAAGAACTCGCAATGCTGTTGCAGCACTGTTTGATGACGATGCCTTTGCGCCCAATCATGTTCCGTCGTGCCGTTCGGCTTCTCGTAGGTCGCCGCAATATTGACCCTAGGAGTACCTAGCAGTCTTTAGTGTCCTGCCCGCACGATATGTCGTGATGTCCCAATCATACCTGTGTGCGCCAGCTTCTGATCCTGCTCCGGTTGGAAGAAAGGTTTACGCTGCTGCGTGACCGGGACCTCCGGAATGGACCAAATCACTGGTTCTCCGAGCTTGTCAGCCTGCTTTTTAGGCTTTTGCGGCCTTTGCGGCTTCTCCATCTTCGTGTAGTTGTGATCTTCGAGAGTCGCCATGGTCACAGTGCTTTTCGGTCAAATTTGTAAGAGGAGTAGCATGAGCCAGTCAGAGAAGTCTGATTAGAAAATCCCTGGTTCGTGATGGCATTTATCATGCTATCTTGAGCTACGCGAGCTAAGACAATTCCGAACATGCGCTGTTCATCGTGACGTCACTGAGCCCGTCTAGATACCTTAGCCCATCGCGGTGTTCAGGCCATAATTCGTCTTGATTTTCATGTGCCACTTCAGCATGTGATAATTGGTACTGTTGCATTCCTCTTCATGCTGCTTGCTGCTGACGGATGTGGTCGGTCGTAGCTCTGAGGAGCTATGTTGCAGCTTCTGATAGGTCGTTTCGAGCCGCATTCTTGCATGGGTGAACCACCTCGGGCCGATCGCGACCATGACGGATTAGGTAGAACAATGAGACAGCATAGTCACCTTGAGATACTTTGATATTGCCATGGCAACTGGATGTCACCTCTCAGCTACATCACATCGTGCCTCTTTGAAGCAGTGTACGTTTGATGTACTTAACATCACTTCACTGCGAGCGGAACGTCCTCCTGCTGGGATTATATATTCATACACGACATGTTACAAGTCTTCGATGACAAGATTGATTGCAAGGAACAAAACCAAGGCCCCAGAAGCCCGGAAATTAAAGAGTCACGAAACACGTTGAGTTGGAAGTGACACGTACACGATAATGAAAGTGGCGACGATGGCAGAAGATGGCAAATTGCGCAATGACATTGAGCATACCAACCTCCTGGTGAGGCAGGAGCCTAATGAGGACCGTCTTCCGAGTCTTGCTTCTCTGATCCTTTGGGTGGAAATCAGACAAGGTAGTTTCAATTCACATAAGTCAACATACTTAACATTTACTGTATCTGGGCTTGGTAATACCTGTTCAATTCTCATGACTGCCGTGCCAATTCTTTAAAGCCAGTTCATACGATCCCATGCACAGCCCCACAATTGTATTCCAGTAGCAAAGCGGTGAGGAACGTTCAGCCAACAGTCCCTAAGCGGCAGAATGATCCAGAGAAGCACAAAAAGCTTGTTGTACGTGATTATAGTGCTATGCTTCGATTCTCCGGCGTGCGGGAGACCTATGAATATCTGCTGAACTCCGTGACATAATGAGGCGGAGGAAAAGTTCTCCCAAAGATTATTCGAGGATCGAGGGACAAGAGCTAAGAGGGTAGGGTGGTGGGAATGCAACTACTCAATTGACCAACGAGGGAGTTCTCATCTGGAGACTGGCTGCGTATAATCTCCATCAAAAGTAAGTAGCCCAGCTTCCGTCATTATAGTAGTCATATTCCAAAAAGTGAGCGAGAGTCCAATGAATGAGCAACCTTAGCGACATCCGCATTCAGTTACGATGCGGCCACGAAATAGCATAATGGTAATTTTAGCAACTCCTTCGGCGACCGAAATTTCGCACGAGGGCAAACAGACTTGCGCGACTGAATGTCACAACCCTAGAAATATCGCCTCTTTTCTCTAAGCAAAGGCCGTCGTGCTGTTCGTGCAAGTTTGTGCAACAACCAGAGCAGACCCCATGATGATCTTTGCGAGACGACCGGGTCGCGAGGAGGGTTGCCGGCCTTTATTTACGAAACTCGTGAGCATGAACAAGCATGCTTAGGCAGTGATGGGAATTCAGGCCAAGGCCGTGATCATGGGATGATCAGGTCATCGTCGCGTCAGGTTTTTCCACAGTTGCCGCCCGTGTGGTCCCCGAAGACACCAGCATCCTGCCATACCTCTTTTAGGGTCCTGATCGTTGGCTTTCCGCGGCAGGCCGTGAACGCTTGGACAGTGCTCGGGCTCGAACCACTCGGCGGCAACGGCTTACCCGTCGTGAACGAAAGACGTCGGTTTGTCAGTGTAGTGAAACAAGACTCGTGCAGACATACATCCCCGAGCTGAAAAGAAATAAACGGCGTCCTGCCGACGACCTTTCTGTCTTGTCTGCCCACGCTGACCGAGTGGAAAAACACGTTCGTCTCTTGGCAGCATTGGACACACGTCACAGCTGCATCGACCAAGTGATCTCGTCCTATTACCATCAGTGCGGCCCAATGACTCTAGACCGTTCGGCATGCACGACCGTTGAGCCTTGGTCTCACATTGAGTCGACCTGTTTTTCCGGAGCGCAATGTATGGAAGTCCTGAGCACGAGGTGACCTACGTCTCGGAGCTTCGCTGGTTGTCAAGTTCATCTCAACTCATTGCTTATGAGCTTGCGAGGGTGTTTGAGACTAGCTGTTTCTAAGATGTCAACTCTGGAAGACTGCGAAACAAAAAAGGCTATCGTTTTCGGGATAAGAATACGGAAATGGCTCGGGGCATGTCTGATAGACCACCATAGGCGGTTGAAATTGAAAAGACACACCGTGAAAATGTCTTTGATCAGACTTCACTGCGTCGTAGCTTACTCGACGTGGGTTCACAATGTTCCTTCGTGATCTAGAAGATCCAACGGCCTTCGAATCGCAACGTGGAAACAGATCTGGAAACGGTCGATAGCCATCAGATGACGAGCTTACATCTCGCATGGACTGAGTTCATTTTGCCAAAGATTGAATTACTCAGAATGCACTTGACTGTGTCTCCCGCTTAGATCGCATCGCCCGATGAAAGGTTGAGCAACTCACTTGCCAAAGAGGTCTTTCAACCTCGTGTGGCACTTTGTATCTAACGAGAGCATAGCAGTGAGAACCGGATTCATCCGCCGGATCGTTTTGATATCCTGGAATAAAAATAGAAAGCTTGCGGGGTATCATTACTTGAAGGAGCAAAACAATATGATCAGTGGGAGGCTTGAACTCCCGGCCTTGGCATTACTCAACATTTCTGATGAAATATTAGTACCACGCTCTAACCAACTGAGCTAACCGACCATTTGGTTGTTGATGATAGGTTTGCAGAGTTTTCATGTTATGGAGCTCAGTGGTGGAGTCGCGAGTGAGTCATTACCAAGAGTTCTCTTATCGACGGGGGGCTGGGTGTTTTGCGTGAATTGCAATGACAGTGCGGGGACATCTTGCGTCAAATAACGTTTGCAATCCAATTGCGACCTGCAGATAGAGTAAGTAGTGGAAAAGAAGTGACCTGCTGAGCTTAAGAAACGAGGCAGTTGTCTAATCTGACCCCATCGAGAACGGTTCGCTGTGAGTGCTGAGGGTTGGTTGACTGACCACTCGTCATCGGGCGAATATCATCCGAAAAGGCGATCATCGTAATCTTCGACGCGCTGTTTTTCTTCTTTGGCATACGCCAGCACACAAAGCCTCTGTTAAGCAGGGTAGAAAAAGACAACTTGGGAATACTTGGAATCTGGCAATCTGGATCCTGCAGAACATCAACAAGCAAAGAGAATGGCAATGCATACGCGGAAAACCAGACCGCCAGACCATCATGACGTCGCAAGAGCCCCATGGTGCCAGGTTCTCCCTTCGGATCCGGACCCGAGACTCCGCGATGGTTCCCAGCTCCGGAGGGCGCGCCATGTGGCCCTCCCCCAGACCTTGCAGGGCTAGAGTCGCACCAGGAACCAGGCACAAGTCCCCCGCGCCTATCAAGGGGGAAAGCTTCTCACCCGTGTCACCCAACGGCAGCCCAAAAGAGGCAAAGCTGAGTGTCACGCAATGACCCTGACCGCCGGCCGAGGGAGAGGCGTCTGTCTCTGCTTTACTTCTCCCAGCGGGTGCCCTTTTCTACTCTCCGTTTCCTAAAACATCCATTCCATCCGGAAACCTTCCATCACGACCTCTACTCTCGAACACGCCTTGTTCAACACATGCCCCCAACTCTTACCAACGGCCTCGGAGAATCGAGCTCAAAGGCATAGAACGTTTGTGCCAGCCCTCTCTGCTTCTACCCCGGATTCTTGAAACCTGAACCCGGTCACATCAAGTAACCCACGCCCGGATGCGCTCTCGCCCTGCCATGTGTTAAAGCATCGCTCGACATCGACAAGGCTGTGCACTTTTATCTCGCTGAAGTGACGAACGACAATGGACAGAACCGATCCCGCCATCATGGACTCGGGGGCCCGGGAGCCAACGTGCATCAATGCTTCGCATCCCCGAGCTGCAGAAGATGAGAAGATCTCTCTCCATTTGAATGGCCAGCCCTGCAGCTTCTTGACCGACGAAATCATGCCCGATGAGACTCAATTTCTTCACGCTACCAAGGAATCCAAGGAAGCTGCCTACGCTAACCAACAACACCCTACTACCAAACGGCCAACTAGACTTGCCACCCTCTTTCCCCCGCTGCAAAGATGTACGAGACCATGGACTACAGGCGCGTTCGCGTTGTACCTCACGGGCCTCATCCTAATCTCGGCCTACTCTGCCAGCAGGCTATTCGACGCCGGCAGCTGGCTAGCCCGTCGACCAGCACAGCCAGCGGCGCCAGCAGCTGCTTTTCCGGCCTCTCGGATCTCACCAGCCTCCCCAGTCCGGAATTGGGATGCGGCCGCCTCCAAGGCGACGGCCTTTGTGGTCCAGCTCAATCTGACCGAAAAGACTCTCATGGTCACTGGCCAGCTCGGGCTTGAGGCCGGCGGTTGCATTGGCAACATTGTGCCGATCGAGCGCGTCGGGTTCCCCGGACTTTGCTTGCTCGACGGCCCCACGGCGCTGGACCGCGCCGATCTCGTCAGCGTCTTTCCTGCCGGTCTCACCACGGCCGCGAGCTGGGATAAGGAGCTCATCTATCAGCGCGGCAAGGCTCTCGGCGAGGAGTTTCACGACAAAGGCGTCCATGTCGGACTTGGGTGAGTTTGGAATTCCTTGAGCGTTAGGTCAACAGCATGCTAATAAGCCATGCAGCCCGGTCGCTGGTCCACTTGGACGTCAACCCCTAGGAGGTCGCAATTGGGAAGGATTCTCAGTTGATCCCTACCTCACGGGAATCGCGATGCAACACACTATTCAAGGCATGCAATCAGCAGGCGTACAAGCTTGCGCGAAGCACTTTATTGGGAATGAACAGGAAACCCAGCGGACCAATTCGTGGCTCGCAAACGGCACAGAAATCGCAGCGATTTCGTCCAATATCGACGATCGCACCCTGCATGAGTTGTACTTGTGGCCTTTTGCAGACTCTGTCCGTGCTGGGGTTGCCAGCGTGATGTGCAGCTACAACAGACTCAACCAAACCTATGCCTGCGAAAATTCGGGCTTACTGAATGACATCCTCAAGACGGAGCTGGCCTTCAAGGGATACGTCATGTCCGACTGGTTCGCGACGCATTCCGGAGCCGAGTCTATCAACAACGGCTTGGATATGAACATGCCTGGTCCCATTGGCCATGCCCAGATCGTCTCTGGCGAGACATACTGGGGTCCCAACATCACTGATATGATCAAGAATGGTTCAGTCACAGAAGACCGTCTTGATGAAATGATCCGGCTGATTATGACACAATACTATCTGTTCGACCAGGATAGCTCCGATTATCCCACCGTCGACCCATCCATCGTCTTCACAATTGCAGCTCAGTCAAACCTTCTAGACTTGCTCCCCTTCCAGCCGCCACCAAGCCGCGATGTCCAGCGTGACCACGGCAAGCTGATCCGCAAGCTCGGTGCCGAAGCAACAGTCCTACTCAAAAACCTCGATGGGACTCTCCCCCTTAAAAAGCCCACCAACATTGGCGTTTTTGGCAATGACGCCGCCGACCCGGCCGATGGTCTCGTATTTGGTGCTGGATTTGAAATCGGCACGCTCTCCGTAGGAGGCGGCTCAGGCACCGGGAGACACACCTACCTCATCTCCCCGCTTGAGGCAATCAAGGCCAAGGCGCGCACAACAGGCGCTCGCGTGCAGTACATCCTTGACAACAAGGTTCTTGCTGCCGGCGACTTCAGCAGCTTGTACCCTATCCCTGAAGTTTGTCTCGTTTTCCTCAACACGTTCGCGTCAGAGGCTTATGATAGGACGAGTCACGAAGCAGACTGGAACTCGACACTGGCTGTCGAGAATGTCGCTCGGAGGTGTCCAAACACCATTGTCGTTACGCACTCAGCTGGTATCAATACTCTGCCCTGGGCGGACAACCCAAACGTAACAGCAATCTTGGCAGCGCACTTGCCGGGACAAGAGTCGGGGAACTCAATCGTTGATGTGCTTTGGGGAGACGTCAATCCCTCCGGAAAGCTGCCTTACTCTATTGCTCTCGATGCTAAAGACACCGATATCCCCATCGTCAATCTCACCGAAGCAGAAATCACGTCCCCCACAGCATGGCAAGCTGATTTCACAGAGGGTCTTCTCATTGACTATCGTCAACTCGATGCCGAGAATATCAAACCTCGTTATGAGTTCGGCTTCGGCCTCAGCTACACCACATTCGACTTGGACATATCTCTGAAGGTCAAGCAGCTCGCAAAGAACGTCGCCGCCATCCCGAATCCCTCAACGCCAAATGTTCCCGGGGGTAACCCAGAACTCTGGGAGACTATCCTTGTTGTCACCGCCCACGTAAAAAACACCGGCACCGTCGCTGGCGCCACGGTCCCTCAGCTATACGTTGCCTTGCCACAGCACTCAGTTCCCGAGGGCACCCCCCTTCAAGTCTTGCGTGGTTTTGAGAAAGTCTTTCTGGACTCAGAGGAGTCTAGCACTGTCGAATTCGAGTTACTGCGTCGTGATCTGAGCTATTGGGATGTAGCGTCGCAAACGTGGGTCATCCCTGAGGGGCCGATTGAGTTACGCGTTGGCTTTAGTTCTCGCGACATCAAGGCTACGGCCAAACAGGTTGTCTTGTCCTCCTAGGGCACGGTTTTGGAGTTTAAAAGAAAGTTGTTGGCTTTCTGGGCACAGTTTGCCCAAAGCGGCTGAGGTATATGTTCAAATAGACGTAGCATCAACTGGCTCTTCATGTTGTTCAACTCTACACAATCTCAAACTCGGTTTCCGCAAACGCAAGACTCTCCTCCATGGGCTCACCATCCATCAGCCCATGGATATAACAATCGCCAATAATCCGTGATTTCTTCTGCTCATCTTCACGGATAATGATGGGATAGTCACACCCATACAGCACAACAACCAAGTCACCCTCTCTTACCCCATCAATAGCCCAACCGAATCGGCCCTCCTTCGAGCGAAAGAACCTTCGATTATAAGTCCACTTTGTATGCGCCCCAATGAATTTTTCTGCGGCCTCCTTCTCCTTCATGTAATGCGCCACCCCATCCTGCGGCGCCAACCCGTGAGACTCGATCTCGTGGTCCGTCCGCTCCTGCAGAACCCGAGCGAGTCCTTTACCCGGTTCCAAGGCGGTCTTGTAGTGTACCTCGAAACCAATCGCGCAATCCTCGCCAGGTCTCTCGTTATTGTCCCGCGTTCGGTTGCACATGAAGGCCCGCCAGAGGTTCTCCCACGTCTCCGGGGTGGCTGTCTTGTCTGGGAAGGCGACGTCGATTACGCCGCGGTACCATTCCTCTGAATGCTTGACCATCTTTTCCATTGTCTCATTGAGTCTGTATTCGGCGTCATTGATGGGGCTCCCGGACCTCTTGGTATCATCCCCAGCTATGTCACCTCCCACGCCCGCCTCCTTCTCGTTTTCCCTCTCGCGTTTGAGTATGGCGCCGCCATACTTTGCCAATTTGATCGCATTCGAGCCGCTAGTGTCGGCTTCATTGTCTACGCTGCCTTTTTCAACTTCTTTGTTTTCGTCGATGCCTCCCAACGGGCCCTGCTGGTTCGGCACAGGTATTTGCCGCTTACATTCTACCTTGGCCACCACATCGACGATCCTGCCCTTGATATGCAAGACGCCCGCGTCCTCGTCGATGTGTAGGCTTGGCTTCCTATCACCGGCAGCGGAAGCCCCTAGCCCACGAATGCGAAGCGGTTCAGTCCAGCCGGGACAGGTCCAGTCAGGCACCCAAGATGGGAGCTTCAAAGTTGTCGGCTTTGATGAGTCAACGCAATGCGTGAGAATGTCCAGCGACCCATTCTTAATGTTCTTGATCGCGAAGTCAGTGAACACCTGTTCTGGTGTCTGAGCGTAGTCGACAACATAGGCCCCCTTCTGATCGATGAGCCCAAGCACACCGTAAATCTTGTCACTCGGGATTGTGGCTTGGAAGTCTCTCAACTCTTCCAGCAAAGTAAGAAGCGGGGTGCTGGTGCATGTCGCCGCTTCGTCAACACGCTCTTTCCGGAGCTGTTCCATGAAGCCAATGGCCTTGAAACCTTTGCATTCGCTAATCATGGTTTGCAGTTTGAATTCTGACATAGCGAGGATGACCATTGCCATGAAGTGCCAGGGAACCTGAATAGCTCCGAGATGGACTATAACCTCGCGGGAATTGACAACTTCTTGGATGATCCAGGTACGTTTGAACTAGATACGTTTTAGCAAGCATAGGGACATAGCCATGATGGGATGCAAACACTCACCCATGAGCGGTTGAGCAAATCAGCCAAGAGCCCCCATTCAAGCCGATTTGTGTCCGCATTGTTGTGAAAGTGCCATTGAATCTCATGCATCGTCGCGCTCGCCAAATCAACAACCTTGCGATGAACAAAAATGTCGTCAAATATTTCCGATATCGCGTACAGCGTCCGGACTGCGTGAAAATCCATCTCCGTCGACTCACCCAACCACACTCGGGTTCTCGAGGCGCCAGCATACACCCGTCCCATGACTTTGACATGCTCGTTCCGTTCCTTGAGATCTTGCTGATTGATGCACAGCGCATCAACCCAGATTCGAAACGGCTCCCCGCCCTCTTTGCTTCGCATTCTACGCAGCGCGCGGAATAGTTCACCACCGACGACGATCCCTACGCCGTCGCATTCGATGCGGGCGTCAGGCATGCGGCCGCCCAGGCGTATGTACTGCTCTCCGTAGTAGGGGTGGTCGCAGAGGTCCTTCCATTTGGACGTGCCAGACTCGGAAATCGTGTTGCCGTCGTCGTCCTGGCCGTGAATGGCCCAAGGGATGTCAGTGTCGGGGTCGATTTCTTTGACGGCGTCAATGCTCTTGCTCCAACAGTAGCTTAAGGCCTCATAGGGCGCGTCTGGTGAGTCGAGGTTCAGATGTGAAATGCTACATATAATTTTGTCATCGAAGTTGCCGGGTTGGACGGTGAGGATGCGGGTTTCATTGGGGAGATCTAGGGGGCGGTAGGGATAGGTTGCCATCTTGCAGTGCAGTAGTGTTATCAAAGACAGACAGTGACCGAGATGAATGAACCTGCACGTGCGGAGTCACTCGTGGGAAGAATAGAAATTATCTATAAGTTTCAGGTTTCAAGTAATTCAGGTTGAGGCGAGCTATGTCGCTTTCCACAAATAGTTAATCATTCAGTTCTGGTAGGGCTGTGCTAGGCACCAGCTTAGTAGCAACACCTCTAAGCGTCATCTTGCAGGTTCAGGATTGGCTAAGATGATGAACCCTGGCTCACATTCGCTGGTTAGATACTTTTTCCACTTGCACCCTAGATTTACGGAAGTCCCAATGAATTTGAAGGTGTCTTCAGCCTGCACTAGTGGGAGGATCTTTGAGCGAATCCTCCCACACTTATTCGTAGTCATCGACACCAAGAGACTTGACGCCCTTCAACACATCAGCATTTTGACGCATAGCTGCTTTGCAGTCACCAGTCAATCACGCTATATCCAGCACCTCTCAAGGCAAACGTGGTCTCGAGAAAATACAAATATCGCTGATCGTCTATATCTCGCCCTTCGACGCACCGAACTCAATGTGGCACCGTTATACACAAGGCAAGCACAATTTAGACACAAGAATTGGCTGCGCTGTTGTAAACCTATGTCCAGGAAAAGCCATACGTGGTGTTTCACAGACCTAAAAGTGAAGAGATCTTTTTCCATCGCAGCATACTTGTCTACTAATCTTCAGTAAAATAGTGCAGGCAAAGGCCATTGGAAAATCATGTAGCGACGAGTGTTTTTGTGAGGTAGCGATGAATTAGTAACTGAATGTCAATAGTTGCATCCTGAACCAATGTTTATAGGTGCTCAAAATAGTAAGGTCAATAGGACAAGCAGTCTCCAAGGTCAATCATAGCCATAACATAACGAGATTCGGCCAAAATTGCGCCGCAGAAACGTGCTTAGAAAAACGTAACTCGGGCTGTGAGTCATTTAATTCAAGAACCAATTGTGGCAGCGAGATTTGACCTCCGTACCCGAACTGTGTGGCATGTCCCTCATCGCTTGATCATTTAAGCGCGGCCCGAATCTGACCTCATAAGCTTATTTAAACTTCAGCGACAACCGAGAAAACCGGACATGAGTATGTCCGCAACTTAACATCACCCCTTCATACCTTTCGGCCACGGACTTTGCAGAACGTTTTATATTTCAGATGGCTATTCCGCAGCGAATCGCGCCCTCTGTCGAGACTCTAAGGGAGTTCTACGTCGGCAAGGATGTGAGAGACGTTCCGAAGCCGGCAGTAGTATTGGATGCGGCCAAGGTCAGGACGCACTGCCGGTCCATGTTGGAAGCCGTCGATGATCTGGGAGTCGGATTTCGATTCCATGTCAAGACTCACAAGGTGAGTGGTCCAACCCCGAAGTAGTCATATCAAATCTTTGAATGGCTCAATGGGGACAAGATATTGACCATCGCTGCAGACCAGAGAAGTCACAATGCTCCAGGCAGGCGAGAAGGCAACAAAGATTAACTGCATCGTATCAACCGTAGCAGAGATTGAGCATCTCCTCCCAACCTTCAAAGAGTACAAAGACGCCAGCCGCCATGTCAACGTCCTCTACGGCGTTCCCCTTCTCGGTTCCCAGATTGAGCGCCTCGCCACATTAAGCCAAGAACTCGGCAAGGACGGACTCACGGTCCTTGTCGACCACCCTTCCCAGCTAGACTCAATTAGTCGGCTCCATGATCTAAGCGGTCTCCCAGTGGGCGTCTATCTCAAAGTAGACACGGGATATCACAGGGCAGGGCTCCCCGCCACGGCGCTCAACAAGGGCGGCCTGCTAGAGCAGCTTATGCAACTGGACGCGCAAGGCAAAGCGACCTTGGTGGGGCTGTACTCACACAGCAGTCTTAGTTATAAGGATGACACCGCTGACCAAGCGATGCACAATCTCGCTGGGGAGATCGAGGGCTGTCTGGAAGCCCTCCACGCCAACGAAAGTCTCCTCGCGGCCAACGCCTCGAGAGAAATCACTATTAGCGTTGGCGCGTCTCCTCAGGTCACGGCCATCGAGAACCTCACGGGCGCCACGGCGGTCAGCGGGTCCGGCGAAGCGCGTGTTCGGGCGGCTATCGGCAAAGTCCAAGCTGGGTCGCCGACGGTGAAGTCGACGCTCGAACTCCACGCCGGGGTATATGCTTTCCTCGATATGCAGCAAATTTCTACCCATTCGCGGACTGCGCTAGGGAGCTATGAAGACGAGGTTGCCATCTCCGTTGTAGCCGAAGTTTGCAGCGTCTACAATGATGGCGAGCGGGAGAGGCCAGAGGCTCTCGTCGCTGCTGGTGTGCTGGGTCTCGGGAGAGAGCCCTGCCCTTCTTATCCGGGCTGGGGCGTTGTAGGGCGCCAGCCGGGGTTTGAGGCTGCGGGAGAACGAAGGCTTATCGTGGATAGGATCAGTCAGGAACACGCTATTCTCTCGTGGGAGGCTGACGCTGGAGCGAACTCTGATCTGCCGCAGATCCCGCTCGAGGTTGGTCAATCTGTCAATATCTACCCGAACCACGCGTGTGTTACTGGTGCCCTGTATGGTTGGTACCTTGTAGTTGACTCGAGCAAGTCTAACAAGACCGAGATCGTGGATGTTTGGGTTCGGGGATCGGGGTGGTGACTGGAAACCATATAGGACTGATCAAGAGAGAAAGAGAGACCAAATATCTTGTGAGCCAATGGAAAACAGGATCATATTCCAAACCCCTCTACCAACTCCTTCAGAGCTTTCAAGTTGCCCTTTTCCCATGCCGTGACCTTTCCCTGCCACTTCTCCCCACCATCACCGCCCTTCACCCCCATCACAACGTCCTTGATCTTTGGAACGAGTGCCTCGACAGCAGCCTTCTCACCGAGAACAGAAATTTGGCCGCTGTTCCCGTCATCGCCAGTAGCCAAAACAACAACTCCACCACAAGCCATCACAGCGTCCTTGACGTTGACGGTAACCCACTTCACAAAGTCCGCGTTGCTATCCGCGCGATGAACCCACACACTCTTCGTGGATTTCAACTTGATCTTTACAGCATCTGCCTCAAACTCGGCAATGTCCGCGAGAAGCTTCTTTTCCCTCTTCTTGAGATCCGCCGCGGAGCTCTGCACGGTCTTCACGGTCTGAACTATCTCTTCGGACGTGTTTTTGCACGACAGCAGCTTTGAGAGAGAGCTCATTGCACCGAGGGAGGCTGTCGCCAGGTTGATGGCTCGATCGCCGACGGAAAAGTAGAGGCGGTAGTTCTTCCCGTGGACTGGTTCGCCGTGATGAACGAGGATGAGTGAGATGTGGGATGTTTGGGAGAGGTGAGTGCCACAGCATCTGCAGCTTGTGTCAGCATCAACACGCTACCAAGAACGATTTAGCATGGTGTGTGAGGGTTGCATACGTATTGCGATCGATGTCGCCGATCCGGATCACACGAACGACTCCTTTACTCTGATCATAGTCCTCGGGCATCTTATGGACCTTGGCATCCTCCGGGGTTTCGACTGTAATTGGGAAGCTGGCGCGGATGATTTCGTTACACCTCGCCTGAATGGCTTGTAGTTCCGCGTCTAAAGGTTTCCGCGGAATATCGACGTAGTTCATCGCCCCAGTCTTTCCCATGCCCCAGCCGAGAGTGTTGAGGTTGTCATGGGTATTCATGACGGCGGATAAGAGATGTTGGCCCGTATGCTGCTGCATGTGGTCCCATCGGCGCTGGAAATCGACTTCTTGTCGTACCTTCTCACCGGGATCTAGGGGTTTGGGAGAGTGATAGACGCATCGTAGCCCAACGCGTTCGACATATTGAATCGGGATGGCGGTAGCATCCGTGCTTGAGAGGGGCGTGATTGATCCGTGATCAGACGGTTGTCCGCCGCCTGGGGAGCGCAGTTGTGTAAGTCTAAAGTGCCAATAGATTCATTGAAGTCGTGCGGTACCTTCAGGAAAGAGGACGGAGTCGGCGAATTCGATCAACCACACCTCATCGGTGCTGCTGTTGGAGACTGGTCCCGCAGATTTGTCCTTGCTGGTCTTCTTTGTTGGTGGGGGTGGGGGTCTCTTTTCACATGAGATGACCTCTGCCTCTAGAGTGCGAAGATATGAGTTCTGTTGACAAGCTAATGCCCCGACTACTTGGGCCCGAGTTGATTCTGTGACTGCCATTTTTGAATGAGTCTTGCAATGTTTGGATAAGAATTGGCTCCATTGAAACGTAGTTTCATGCTGAGTAGTGAGTGAGTCAATTGAGATAGTGGCCAACATCATCGATGAGATGAGGTAAGCAGATTAGGAAGGTGGAGACGGATGTCGGCAGTCGGGCTTTGTTGAGCACCGAGTGGAAAATTCACTCACGTGATTCTCATCCCGCAAATTCGTTTTGGTCAGGCTGTCAACGACAGAGGGAACATCATTCCATTCCGGCAAGGATGCGAGTTAGGTTGTCTGAAACTGTGAAGACAAGTGGCGTTGATCACCACTGGGACTCGCCCCATACTTGCCTGCGATGACCCAACGCTTCGGTGGCGTTCTTCGTGGTTGTGCATCCGGCGTTGTCACGATATTCTCACGGTGAAGCACTGACTGAGTTTGGCTCAAACGTCCATATTTAACATATTACATTCATTAGATGTTGCGATAACTAATAACAATGCCTACTTCTCATCGCGCGGCGTTGGAGGCACACGTCCACGGCTTGGTGCCCTTCTCATTCGCAATCGACTCGATAGACGCCCACAGACCAAGCACGCAGATGAGGAAGCCCGTGAGGAACAGGATAACATTGGCCACGAACTTGCACGTCTGCTTTCCGTCCTTGAACCAGTTGCCGTAGTGCATCCACAGCCAGAAAATGCCGGGAAGACCGTACGAGAACCACGAGGCGAACAGTGCGCAAATGAGGCCGAGCAGCGAGTTGAACACAGGGATGGACTCGGCAATGACCATGGACAGTGCCCAGATGCCGACGACGATGCCGATCCACGCGATGCCGGAGAGCTTGGTGCGGCGAATCATGTGCTTCGTGTTGCGGAACAGGCGCGAGAAGATATACTTTGCGGCAACGTGGCCGTAGATGACACCAGCGATGACAATGGTCGGGATGGCGATGCCCCAGATGGCCTTGCGCATCGTCTTGGAGCCGGCGGCGGAGAGGGCGGGGGAGGGGACGTCCGGACCGACGAAGACGTAGATGACAATGGCGGCGAGCAGATAGAGCGTCGTGTCGGCGATCTGGAGGAGGGCCAGGGCCTTGGGCCAGTCCTCGGGCTTCTTGAACTCGCCGATGACGCTGAAGAAGCAGGAGTGACTCGAGAAGGCGATAGCGATGTTGGTCACGGCGAGGAAGGCGCCGGTGAAGCCGAGCTGGCGGGCGACTTCGATGCTGCCGGAGCCGATGGGGCGGGAAACGGCGACGTCACCGAGGGTCATGAGGACGGCCAGGGTGATGGACAAGCATGCTATGTATCTTGGTAAGTCAAAGTTCATGAAAGCAAATTCTCGAAAGAAGGGCGGTTGAACTCACAAGCCATGGACATGTAACTCGTGTACTTGAGCGTTCTCGGGAAGTTGAGCACGGCGAAAACAGCCAAACCGACGACGGCCCACACAATCGTGCAGGTAGACGAGTTGGTCAGGGTGTTGAGGCAGATGGTCCAGGTCAACAAGTGGCTGCCCATGACAAAGACCTGGAAGATAACCTGCGCCCAGCCAAAGACCTCCTGGAAGACGGCGCCCATACCAATGGACTTGCCGATGACCTCGACGGCGTCGCCAAAGTTTTGCACAAAGGGGTACTCGTTGCGGAACTCAGCCAGGACGAGGCCTGAGTACGTCGACAGGAAGCTCATGACGAGGATGAGGACAATGCCCGGGACGAGACCGACAGTCGCCAGAACGGAGGGCAGCGAGAGGATGCCCAGGGACACGGTCTCGGCGATGAGGACGATGCCACCTTGCCTGAGAGTATATGGGTTAGCAAACGAACAGCCGTGGCGTCGTTGAAGCATAGCCTAGACGTACCACCAGGTGAGAGTCTTGTAGTCGATCAGTTCACCATCCTCTCCCGTCAGGACGCTGTTGTGCTCCTCCGCCGTCGCGGGCACGTAGGCCGGCGCGGCCTCCTCACGATCGCCGACATCCTTCTTAGCCTGGTTCTGAGCCTCCGTCATCTCGGGGCTGTTGGTAACTTCTGTGGCGGTACCCATTTTGCCTATAGTATACACACAGATGTGTGATATCGGTCACTGTTTGCTGTACCTGACGCGTTGAAGCTGTCAGTAAGTCCGTCCGTCGCCCTGCGTGATGAAGAAGAAGCAGGATGAAGTTGAGAGGTGGTTCAGAAATGGAGAGAACCACGACGGACGTTCAGGTGAGGGACGAAGAGAGGGAAACGGTAGAAAATCTCTCGCATTCAAGACCCAGAGTCCTTCTATCCTTGGGGGGACCAGATTTCTTGATATAATCCACCCAGGCCACGCCGCGATCGGCCTCGTCAACCTCACTGGAACCCGCGCAGGGCGAATTGGTCATACGAGACATCTGCCGAGGCGATCTCGGCGCGTCCGCAATGGCGAACCGCGCAGGGCCAGAGGGCCGTCAGACGGCCCACGGGGGTGTGAGAAGTTGTGAACTCTTGCAGCGGCACCTTTCCTAGCAGAATGACTCGGGGCCCGCACCTCCGGCCCACTCGGGATTGTGGCAACTTGGGGGACTTTGTGCCTGGACGTTGAAAGTTTGGAACACCGCACCCCTGCCCGGCTCTGGAGCCTCATCCACCACAACCACAACCATCTACGGAAACCCTTCCGCCGTTGATTCTTTGCCGGTGATGCCCGTCTTTTCGGTATGTTCAAACTGACGTCTCATCCATATACTGGGTGTTCGCATCTCACTCTAGTCTCAAAGTCATGAGGGGAAGTTGAGTCCCGCTCCGGCAGCTAAAAAAATCCATCATTCGATACCAAGCGTTCTCCCACCCCCAACTCCCTAAGCTCAAAAAGAAGAAAAAAGTCAATGGGCTGATCGGCCACCACCAAAAACCCAAAAGACGCAGAGTCACCGTACCGAAAAAGACCACAAAGAACAGGAAAATCTGCCCGGAACGCGCCTCGTACCCAAAAAAATCTTCAAGCGCGCATTACCCATCCGTACCATCTCAACCCATCAAAAAAGTCCCACACGTTGGCTAATATTTACGTGATTATATCCACTTGGCACGGGTTTTACTAATGTTGACGTCCCAGTTGGTTTGTGGAGTGCTCAATTCATGTTATTCCCAACTCCACGAGCGCAAGTCCCCCAATCTGCCCATTGCCCATCCTCTTTTGCAGGTCCCCTATCGAAACCCAAGAAAAGTCTGGAAAGATTTTCGGCCCTATTTCCCCGCGTGGTTCCTCACGATCCACGCAACGCAAGCCGATGCCGCAGCCCGCATGCCCGGGGCCGGCGCATGCAGTCAAATCTTTTACGCAAATTTGTTCGCCAACGGGGTTTCCTGGTGTCTTGCTTTTGACTCTTGCGCCCACGGGTATGAGTGCTTCCCCCTTTTGCTACTCCGCTCTGGTCTGCATGGTCTGCATGCTGCATAGAACGGCTCATTTCGCCGTAATCCGCTTCATTCTAGAAGCCCGCAACCGGTTGTCTCTATTCCTTGTGTCCTCTTCCTGTTACCGCGGACCATGGAGACGCGGCCACGATTGCCTATCCGTAGCCTCTCGAGTCTCAAGTAGGTTTACTGTTCATCGGGGTGAGCATTTGTACTTCTGTGCATAAAGTGCATTAGTCAATAGAAACACGTGGAGGGGACTTTTGAAGGCACCAGATTGTAGCTAGGCCATCGAGAGCCTGTAATGCTCTTACTTTCCTTCGTAGCCACATGATAAACAACATAAGATTCTTCGGAAACACGGTACTCGGAGGGCAGCTAAACAGGACACAACGTTCCATTTCCCCGTATAACGCACATATAGTCATATACTAGTCCATACACGTGGATCTGGAGAACCGCGGTAGTCCGTCCCTCGTAGATCCCGTCTTGCCCGCCAGAGGTTCATGACGGCTCACGACGGCTCTCCCGAGTGGCCCCCTCCCTCTTCCTTCATCTCGTTCCCCTTTTTTTACCCTTTTAGGACGACGGGCTACTTCTCCACGGTCTCTATCTACTAATCGTTCTCTTACTCACCCGCGGGTAACCGAGATCTGAGATCTCCTACCCGTACGCCTGCTCCTTCTTTCCCCGGATCTTCTCACTTTCCCCTCCAAGCCATGTGCTAGATAGATCTTGTTTTTTCCCCTTCCCGTCCCCCGCAATCTGCAACGTTGATGAAGGGTTCGTGTCACTTTAAGAGGGGGCGGGGGGAGGGGGTTTCCCTATGATCGAGATGGCGTGCTTGTTGTTTGAGAGAAAAACTGGAGCCATCTTCTGGAGAGACAGCAAGTGTGAGTGAGTATATGTAGTGTGTGGCTGCCCAATGATGAGGTGCTTGTGTCAAACACTTCCAACATTGGCTATGAATGACGGCTTATTTCCTACAAGTATATCATGGATGCTAGTTTTATATCAAGTTTGGACTGTCCACTGGATCGTCGAAAGCCCAACTTGTCAATGATGCTCGTATCTGTCCTCTCGAGGGTCCTTCCTGGGAGTCTCGTACATCAAATCGAAATCAACAGGTTATTAGAGTCACTTCCCATGGCAGCTTCGCTTTCAGGGAAACACATCGGACGACAGATATTGATAAAAGTTGATGTCTCATTCAGTCGGGAATCATACATCCCAGGTATCTGTCTAGTCTCCTCTCCCCGATCCACCCAAACTCCCTTTTTACCCTTCTTCATCCCATACACATTATAATTACAGTGTTAAGTCATATGTAATAGGTAACGGGCCATCCCGTTAGGGAGCGTTGCGTTATTTCATCGGTGTAATGATAACAACTATCCACTCAACCTTTTCCTCCGCATTCTTCAATGGTGTCCATTGGCTGGTGAGCTTCTCCATCTTCCCTGCCTCGCTCACCAGGCTGGCAAAACCCGACCTGCTGACAGGTCGTCCATGTTTCTTCGTGCTGCCGTCTGATTCGTCTTTGGATGAACGCCCGCCGAGGCCAATGAGACTGCCCTTCCGTGCGAGGTAGTTACCGCCGAGCATGATATCTAGCGTGGCCGTCTTTCCGTTTTGAATCACCCGTTCGCGCACCGTGTTCTTGAAGCTCTTCGTAATCGATGGCGAGTCCGCGAGGTCGGAAAGGACGGTAAAGATGTCTCGGTGCGTAATGCTATCGGCGAAAAGGCCGAGGCCGAGCGCCTCCAGCGCGGCGGCTGAACAAAAGGCAACACTCAGCTGAGCGGCCTTTCTCTTGTTAGGGTCTGGAGGTAGAGACGATGACCTTGGTGGGAAGGCGGAAGGTCCGTCCGTGATTTGCAAAACAATGAATCGGCTGTAGCCAGAGTAAACAGTGTCCAGCTGAGTGGGTGCCGAAAGGTGCTCTTCCGAGCTCGAAACCGTTAGCAACTGCTCCAAGCCGAGGCCAACGCCCTGCGACGGTGACGTATTTTCCTGATTGTTGCTGTTGTGCGTCGCATGCTTTCGGAATGGTTGGAAGAGGCTTTTCTTGGGCCCTTTGTTGTGTAGACTATCCCTATTGCGGAGACTGGTCCGCCGTTCCTGTTTTCTGTCTCGGCTGCTCGTACGGCTCATGCGGCGACTGACTCGGGACTCCCGACCCGAGGTCTCTTCCTTTACCTCATCTAGCGCCGGCCCAAAGTTGAGAATCCGGAGGAGGTCTTTGTAGCCACCAACGTTGTCCGACACGTTGATCTGCCCTCCGAGGTAGTATCGTAGCTTGCCGGAAGAGTCCGTGAGCGGACAGGTGAATAGAAGATTCCAGTACGGGGTGCCGTCTCTCCGGTAGTTGAGTACGAGCTCCAACGACTCCTCCTCCCGCGCGACAGTATCTCGGATGCGTTTGACGGTGTCCTGGTCCGTGAGTGACCCTTGTAAGATACGGCAGTTGCTTGAAAGAGCCTCGACTTTCGGATACCCAGTAACAGAAACGAAAGCATCTGATGCGGCGATGATGGGGTAGTCTGAGCTCAAGGCATCCGTCAAGCAGAATGACTCGGCAAGACCAGGATATTTGAAGACGCGAGTGCCGGATAGAGCCGCCGAGGTAGAGATGGCAAGCTGATGCTTCACAAATTCTGGATAGATGGACCGGGCAACTCGCTGCTCGACGCATCGTGTAGATTCTGCAAACATAGATTCGAGACCTGGGAGAACAGAATTTGTCAACTGCTTCATATCGGCATTCAATGACTTGGAGACAGTTGAAGGTAGATTTGCTGGTGTCGGCATTGATGAGGCTTGTTTCCCAAACAGTGCTAATGATTTCGCGTATTCCTGGGTCCTCAGAAGAAATTCGACGTCCGAACCGCAGCCATGATTTTGGGCGAAATGGAAGAAACGTTGAGAGGCGGAAGCGTTGGCAAGAACCATCTGAAAGACCTCTCGGCCAAGGAAGTCCGGTATAGACAAAGTCTCTGGTTCGATCTCCATGACTGGTGGCCCGAAGCTTCGGCGCAGACTTGTTGAGACGCTGTCGAGACTGGGCCACATACCGGGCCCAAAAGTCGGGGATCTCGGGGACCCATCGGGATTGTAGTCGGTGTATCGACGGAAGGCGTCTTCGTTTGTGTGTAATGACAGGCCAGAATTGCTCCTCAGGCGCAAGGACATCTTATTCGGTCGTGAGCTTCGGGGCGTCGGGGGCGGAGAGAATCTCATGGTGGGAACGGGCAGGCAGGCCGACGATGGACTGCTTCTCAATCCTGGGCCCCGTAGACCCTTTGGGCTTTGGTTGTAGTCATCATCGTATGGCGGTGTCACGGGTGACCTTCGAGACATGGAAGAGGCCATGGTTGTAGTTCGGTTGGAAAAGGGAAAATGAGTGACGAAAAAGGAGCGTGATAAGTGACAGCCCTCTGGCAGGCTCGGCCGGACGTAGGAATATGACGGAAGGCGTCTATTACAAGGAACAAAGTAGCGGCTTTAGAAAAGGATACCCGTTAGCAACGACTACGGCCGCATATTATGTGATGCAGAGAAACAAAGTGACTGACACCGGTAACACATGCCACCACGAGTTGGAGGGGTTTCTCTGGAGATGGAAAAGACGGCCGACCTCCGGTGCTTATAGCAAACGCGCCAGTGGACGGACCCTGACTCGCACTGGGACAGTCTCTTTGGTGTTGTGCCAGGCTTGTCAAACGCCGTAGGCAATAAGATGTCTTAGCTCGACGCCACGAACTTGTGGGGGAAAGCCTGGCTTGCTAGAGCCTGGGTCTTCGGAGACAAACACACATAATGAGCTGCGTCTGCCGAGCGTTCTCCTTGGTTCATTGTCCCATGGCGCAGAGCAACGTTGAGGCCCGATATGCGACTTTGCTTGCGTCTGCAGGTGCGCATCGTCGATCACTACCATCAATGCCTGCCAGCTATTCCATGAATGAGCTGCCGATATTGGCCTTCCGACCTCGTTGACTAGGACTGGGCTAGCTGCTGGTCTGTTGTTCCAGGCTTGACCATCAGGGGTCACCCAGGAGCAAACTGCATGTGAGTGTAAAAAAAGCAACGAGACCGTGCGTCAAAGTCGGTTGGCGACTTGATTGTGGCGGCGTCGAGAAGCTCCTTAAGCTCCTTCACACGGCGATTCTACCTCGCCTAACAGCACTGTGCTGGAGCTAAGATGGACGGGGGCTGGGTGAGGATGCCACCATGCCATCCGAAGTCTGGCGTCGACGATGAGGAGGAGAGCTGCGAAGGCGTAAGGAACAACCAAAGATGCAAAAGTTGGCCAGGAAATGTTGGCTGAATCTTGGTCCACATGGTAGACGATCTCCCGCCATTGCGTGACGACGGAGTGGCACAGGCCTATTTTGGGTCCCTCCCAGACCGCCTGGTTGGCGCCTGTCCTTGTCGGGGGTTCATGAAGAGGCACGACGCCGTTGCGACGCTTTGGCCGGTGGCGGCGGTTGGATGTCGCATGCTGCTTTTGGCAGAGTAGCGTGAGGAGGTACACGAAGGCAAGAAATGTTGTCATGCAGAAAGCGGCGGTCAGCAAAAGGCAAGAGAGAAAGCAGGGTTGGCTCTGCAGTCGCTATTGGGGGTTTCGTTGACAGTGTCCATGTCCGTACGCCAACACGGAATTGAGGAAGCCGCGCAGGCGGGAGAGATGGAGGGACATCCGTATTTTCGTTTCAGTATAAATGAAGGTCTCGGATACCATCGACGTGAATGTCGCAGATCGGATGGAACATGTCGCTCTTTAGAGCCTGGTACTGGCTCGGTGGATGGACCGTCGTTGGTGTGCCCCGCGGCATCTTCCTTGAACGGCAGACCAACGGTATCCGTGATCTCGTCGCCACACCAGCGAATGCTTCTCGTTTTTACCGGTGTGGCCCGGTGACCATCGCAGCTAATAGCGCTGGCGGGGACCATGAAGAGGAGGGGCGGGAGAAGAACTGCGGGCAGTAAAAACCGACTGTGCGTCTAGCTCACGACTAGGTGTATCAGGTATCCGTCCTTGCGGGAGGCTCTAAATGGCCAATATCGAGCCGTTTTCAGGTGAAGAGCGATCGATAAGTTGATGAGTCGTCACAATTGACACGCGTGGGAGGACGAAAGAGAAACTGGAGAAACACAAAGAGGTCTATGCTTAGCCAGAGTTTGGCGGCATTCCATCGTCTAGTCCGGGCGCCAGGATGATCAGACGGTCCTTGCATGGATAGGCGGGCTGCGAGAAGGCGGGAACGACTTCAGACGAAAGAGACTGTGGTCTGTGTGACCGATCTGGCTGATTGTGCTCCTCAGCTGCGACTCGTCGTGTGATGTGCGAGCTGGAAGTACTCGGTAGAGAGATGCAGAGAACTTTGAGAAGTGGGAGGAAAGCTGAGGTGGAGAGGTGGAAGGGACGTGATGCACAGTGCCCGGGCTGCTAGGTCTAGTACGTACCGTTGTTCCAAAGGGGAGTACGTACCGCCAACGCTCGTCGTTTGCGCCTCAGACATTCAGGTCATCAAGCCTCAATGGCCGCACCAAATTTCTCCCATCCAACGCTCCTCATCCACCAGCTGGCTTACTGCTCAGTTATCGACGGCCAACCTCGAGGACACTGGTGATATCAGAACCTGCCATTACACGCCCGAGCTTCGTGCGGCAAGCTCCTCCTCCTGCCATACCCCAGGGTTCAGTTGCCAAAAGGACGTGATCGATGAACAGCTCACCGTCTACTGCCATCCATCCGCATGAGAGCCGTTGACACTGTGGGGAAACCACGCGGGAACCAGCGACATTCTGTGGGTAACAGCGTGGTGGCTGACACCCGTATGAGAAAAGGAAGCATAATCGAGCCAGGCTCTCAGCCTCGACTTGTTAGCTCGAGGATTAGACGCTGCAGGAGTATAGGTCAATCAAGCCTATGACTGATCCTACATAAACGGGGATTTGGAAAAAGTATTCAACGGGTAGTTTTGTCAATCCTCTCCTTTCCTTCCATTGCAGCATGCTTAACCTTTCGAGAGTTGGATATTTCATATCACCATGACATATGCTAGATAATAAGTCTGCACGTGCAAATATTGCAGCTCTAGATTGAGCGAGCGAAGGTTGACCAAATTCCGACAGTCCGCTTCAAGCCTTAGCCACGGGATCTCACAAGAACCCCAGATGTTGGCCAGATGCTCAGGCTTCCGGTCCGGTCAATCCCAATCAAACTAAGAAATGCATCAGCCAACAACGACTATTCCAGCTAGCTTGAGGCTGCTGGAAGTGCTAAAATTACCTACATGACAATCGCCTGAGTGAAATGACGGCTGGGCCACGATGAGGATGAGGAATAGGCGAGATGCTACAGGCGACTCAAAGGCCAGAGAGACACTTAGATGGTCCTGTTTCGCGAAGCGTTCCGGCGAAACTCAATGAACACAGCTTCAGCTTAATTTACCCGTCATAATAAAAGCTCGATTACAAGATGTGGTTCGTACCCTTAGCCTCACAAACAAGCTCCATGTGCGCAGGGGCCTCTTTATTTCTTTCTTCAGAGAAAAGCTTCGTCGCTTCACACAAGGCCCGACGACGACATTATCATAGGTCCAAAGTATAGATTCACCTTGCATCTTATTCAAGAGTTCCCAAATTTAATCATGCCCTTCTGGTACCTGGTCCTTTCAAAGCAGACAGTCCAAGGAGTGGGACTCCGTTGGCAAGCGTGAGGTCATTCCAGAAGAAGTTTTGAGAGTCACACTTTGTACCTCTACAGGCAAAGCTCAAGTAAACTAGAGCAGACACGGGCTCCCAGAAAGTGGGTATCGGCTGAGAGGTTGAAATACTATTTGCCCTGGCCCACAGAGGCTGTCACGGAATCGCACTTGATGCTCGTTGAGCATGGCCTCTATTCAAAGTATTGTTTTTGATAACTGGCGACGTGTTGATTCCGGTCTCGGAAGTTTTAGATGAAAGGCAGCACTATTGAGGTTCTGATTCCGTAGCTGGGGCAAACAATACCCATCGCTGGTTGGGAAAAAGGTGCACGGCGAGAGGGTTCCAGATTCGTGATCTCATTGTCATCGCGGATTATATAAGCAACATGCATGACTAAGGAAGGTCGCCCGATGGCCCAGCGGCGGCCGCTATAGAGACTTCCCTACGGGCGCTAAATCGCTAAAACGGACTTCAACGGCGCTGGAGGCAACAGCATTGGCCAGGCGGCAACGGACCCGCCTTGCAGAGCTTGCGACACGCTGTGACACCTCATTGTCGACATCGGCCGAGATTTGACGTTACACCTACAACTACAGCCGCAACTCAATCATCATCATCACCTGCTCTTCTCCCTCCAAACCCCAGAGAAGGCGAAGAACACCTATCGTACATGCGTACGACACAACTACACTCGCTACGATGCCTCTCAACCATCGGCTTGGACAGGCTCTCACAGAGGCTCGATCCAAAGCTCGATCAGTATACCATCTACTGCGTGACCGCGGCGTCAACGACGAGGCACGCGTAGCTGTCAGAAAACTTCTTGGTACTCTCCATAGCCTTTGGTTATTGTTTGAAGACTTCGCAGAACAAGACACTTCGCCAGCGTGCCCAGACCACACCCTTTTTGACGACTTGAGCGATCTTCTTGATGACCCCAGCCTCGCGTGGTCAGCAAGCTCGGCAAGACCAAGAAGCGAGGCTCCTTCTCTCTCAGCATTTACCTCGAGTATCTACAGAATTCAGTGTCAGCTCGATTCTCTTGTGCGTTGCGACTCTTGGGCCGCCTTGCTCGTGCGCTTGTCGACGGACGGTTACCGCAAAGACGTTCTCAGCCAACACCTGGATCATACAGTCGAACTCATACCCAAACCCACAGAGATTGATAGCGACAGGTGTATTGCCATACTTCTGAATGCCGAATTTGACAAACAATTGACTGAATGCTTTGTACACCGGCAATATGTTGCTGAGAGAGACGTCAAGTGCCCCGAATATGGTGCGGCAGCAAAGCTTCTACCCGATTTGGCCCGCCAACGATACACCGATTACAAGACACCTCTGCACGTGCTTTTTCACTCAAGGAAGTCGTCGCACTTTCTTCAATGGCTATTGGAATACGCCAGGCAGGAATGGCCGGAGCAGTTCAACCTTAGCTCTGGTGCCCTCTCGATGACACCTCTGAATCTGCTGATGTCGAGACTCGAGGATGACTCGGTCACTCCTTTCCACGTTGCTGCGTCATTGGGGCTTCCACGGCTCTGCGAGCAACTTTTGTTGTGGGGAGTGGACGTCAATAAGCCGAGCTCTATGGGCACCCCTCTTTACTGTGCATTGCTCGGTCCAACGGCCCTGTTAGGACGCTCTGCAGACGCCTCACAACTAGTGTCTGACTGCAAGCCTACCGATTCGCAGGAGGAGACTATAAAAGTCCTCTTGGATTCAGGAGCTTCGTGTACTGTGGAAACAGCTGGCCCTTGCCAAGACGAAAAATTCTCACTGGCAACATTGGCATTCCTCATTTGCCAGGCGATCCGTGCTCCAAAGATCCTACTTCAACTTCTCAAGTTGGGCATTAGCCTTGATCTGAGATTCGTACAGCTCTTCCATGGCAAAGATTCTCTTCTACAATACTGGCCATCGCCTCTCAAGCCACCGACGCGTTCGTTTTTGGAGGGAATGCTTCCCGCGATCCTTGACAGAGCCATTCCCGAATACGACAGCTACAATGATATATCACTATTGGCCACAGGTATCTATGAGATCCTAGACCATTTTGATTTGGCTCGTCCTTCTAGTATTGCCAGGTCCCGACCTCTTGATGTCTCCGACACCTTGTATGAAGAACTTGTCAGAGAAGCAGTTCAGGATGGCGAGACGGCAGTTGTGAGAAGGCTTATCTTGGATCCTCGTTGGAATCCAAATGCATTGATGGCGCCCCAGAGAGCACTATCAAGCGCATCATCAGAAGATGAATTTGCTATGGACGAACCTCGAGATGGAACTACAATCCTACACTACGCGGCCGAGACCGACGAAATAGCTCTACTGGCTGCTATCTTGACATCGGGAGAAGATGTGTATGTCCATGTTCGCAACCATAAAGGCCAGACACCCCTGATGCTGTCAGAGTCGCCCGAGGTCTTTAGACTTCTCTTGGACCATGGAGCAAGAACCACAGACACCGATGAAAGTGGACGTAACGTTTGGCACTTCGCAGCCGCCAATTCAGACATCGAGCTACTGGACTGCCTTCAAGAGTACGACAAGCACAAAGACCACAACCTGAGGGCGGTAATGAATGACGGCCAGACCCCTATTGCCGAAGCCGTCCTCTATCCCTTCAGCTCCATGAGGAAAGGGCAAAAATTAACGCCCGCAGCTTTAAAAGGGGCGATTCACATGCTGGAAATTTGCAGGCCTAATCTCGCCTACCTCAAAAGCCCGGAACCTCTCGTTCTTCTGGCTGTCGAATGTGGCTCGGCGGACCTACTCCGCAGCTTGATTGACTTCGGCGCGGACCCCTTCGAAGTTGATGGAGAATCTCGGAATGCCCTACACTACCTCAACGTGTCGGCTACAAACCCTCTGATTGATATTCTTTTGAACTTGGACTTTGAAACCATTCTCAATGTCCAAGGGCTGTCTCCGGCGGAAACAATCTTCCAGGTTTTCAACGACAGGGCCCTGTTTGGCCCCACGTCCGCCACTCACCCCGCCAGCTTTTGCGCGCTAGATGCTGGCATATACAGCCGCCTGCTTGACTACAAGGATATTCTTGCCAGCCGCGATGATTCCGGTATGGGGCTGTGGGAGCGGTTTTCTCGCAATGTGTTTGCAACAGATGCTCCCAGATGGCCAGCAGAACTGACTAACTCTGCGCAATCATCACTGCAAATTGCTGTGGAATGCTTGATCAAGAAAGGAGCCTTGGCCAAGTACGAAGAGGAACGTGGACGGTGCGGTATCATTCCAATCTTCTCGAGGTGGACAGAGATTTCTGGCACCAAAGGACGGTTGCCCAAGTGGCTGGGATCAATACTATTGCCAATTCTCGAAGTCACGACGAAGATAGACGAAGTGAGAGAATCGCCAGGTGTGGTAGAATTCATCACACGGGCCACTGAGCTGGAAAATCACGAAATTGCCCAACACTATTTGAACACGGGGGATCATGAAACGGCCCAATACTATTTGGATTTGGGGGATATGGTTCCCGAGTGATGCCATGCTCAGGAAATAGCTCAGGTGTTCCCTGACATTATGCGAAGCCAAAGCAGGACCGAGGAGGCTTCGGACTACTCAAGGAGTAGGAGGAAATAGTCAGAGCGGTGGTCAGAATGTAGGATACGAACTTTCAGGGATTAAAGCCCGTATGTGGCAGTTTTGGCTTTTGGAAAGTCTGGACTGGATCTTGAAGTTTCTGCATTTTGTGCGATGGCAATGGCAGGGACGAGCGGTGAGGACTGCGGTCCTCGGCGTGGACGAAGAGGGCAACGAGCTCTTTAAAGACGGCGATCCATCATCTGGGGGATAAGCATTAGCGTAACATGCATAGCCGAGCGTCTCTCTTGCCATACCTTGTTTTTAATACCAAGATGGTTTCAACAACAGCCGTATTCTTCGAGTAAGCTGCGCGAAGGCAGACAACTGTGAGACTGGCGACAGAACAGGGCTCCCCTGATGGGATACCTGGTTTTTGCCGCCTTCCATTCTTTCCCAAATCATAGTGCGGTGAACATGTATGGCTAGAACTGCTTCCTTCATCGCCATCTTCCCCCAAGGTAGGGTAGCCGGCATCGCGATGGTCAGAACGGCAGTGGGCAGCTCTCGCGGATATACCTGTGACTGAATTCAACAAACAACAAGGCGAAGACGAGAAAAATGGAGTTCACCCCCGGTGTGGCTACATCTCTTGGCGATTATTATGGTGCCCATGCTGGGAGTCGAACTCGGGTACTCTCGCTAAACCTGTCGTCGAGTAGGTTGGTTGGCGTAAATTTGATTGTCGACCATCAACCGTTCCACCAGCCAGACAGTTTGACTTGACCAACCGGCCTAGGAAGGCGTCTGCTGTGCTGGTGACGAGAATTGGATTGAGGGGCGGAATATAGGTTCGTGGCTTGCTTTCGTGGGTGTATACTGGATGAATAAGGATGCGTGGGAGAGTGGATGATTCATTGCTGAGATGAAATTTTCAAGCAGCATCGCCGTCATTACGATCAATCAACAGAAACAAAGCATCGAAGCCCGGCTTAGCAGAGTTACACCTCTAGCCATGCGCTAAAAGATAGAAGACATGTTGCTATTAGTTGCTATACCCTAAGATCACCTAAGAATACCGCTCTGACTTCCCTTGTTGAATGCAATCTGCTCTCCTCTGACCTCCGCAACGCCAACTCTTTCATATATCTCGCAGAGCCCGTCAACAGCAACAGAGTGCACGACTATTATGTAATGTGACTGTTGAGGGTCGCCTTGTAAATCCTTTCTCCTCGCCACAATGACACATTTGAGGTTCGAGAGCTTCCTGTCTGGATTGTCGAGCTCCAGCTTGAGGCTATCACAGCCCCGAAAGTCCCATACAGCCCCCTTGATCTCACATACCCCCTCTTTCTCGCCCCTCTCCTTCATGCTCTGAGATGACCAAGTCCTAAACGGCGAGATTATGTCCGCCTCCCAAGAATACTTGTTGAAGGGAACATTCAAGTATTTGATCTCGCCGTCATAAGCCATCCATGACCATGATGGAACATAAACTCCTCTGAGCAGTTCCGACTCGATACGATTCAGAGACCGGCTGGCCTTTTTCCACAGTAGACATCGATGGAAGAAAGTATCGAAAACTCCATGAGAGCCGACAGTTCTGAAAGTGCGGATGAGACGTGCTTCAAGCCCGCGGATGGCAACTGGCCTATCACCAATGGAGCTGAGTGCCAACCCCGAGTACTTCTGGTAGAGATCCTGGTAAAGCTCAATCTTCATTCCGCGAACGTAGGTGTCAATGGAGTGTGGAAAGTCCGAATCTCCCAGGAACGAGGCTTTCCGACTGATACATCGAGAAGTCAGTCAAGCGAGTCTAGCTGAAAGCATTGGCAGACCCGTCTAGACTCACTTTCTCAATTTCGTCATTGTTTCACACTTTACGCCTCTTCCACATTCCCAGTACGTCTGCTTTTCTGAGAAATAGATTGTGCGACGGGATAGAGCTCGCTCTTGAAGAATCCAAGCTCGCTTGTTCAACTCCCCTTGTTCAACATCACGCCCAAAGTCATCGATAGAGTCGCAGATATAGTAGGAGCCCCTGTCGGATGTTAACGTAACACAGTGCCGCCGTGGTCGGGGTTTCAAAAAGCCATCCTCGGTCCCGCTTGCGCAGCTAGCTGCTAGAGTTGCGTAAGCTGAGCTGTACACCTGTTCCATTAAAAGAGACTCCGTCTTCCAGTCTTTAGGGTCGTCTTGAATGATGCAGAGCGAATCGATCCAGAGGTACCCAATATCGAGACTTCGTGTAACGTTGATAGCATCCTGAAACGTTCGGGGGAGCTCCGTCAGCTTGATTTCCTCTTTGAAGCTTTCAAGGTTTTCCTTCAAAGTGCAGAATTTCCTATGTTGGTCTGGAGCACCCCATCGATGCGATAGAGCGAGATATCTTCCCGAGTTCGTTTGCCCACGGTCTGCGCAAAGCAAGCGGCATGATTCGGCGCCCTCGGATCCAACGTCGATAACCCTTGTTGGAAGAAAGGTGGTGTCGGATGCTGGGCTACAGTCATGCGTGTCGTCGCAGACCCGTATCCACGTCGATAGCGCTGCGATATGCGCCTGACTACCGGCAGCCGGAAGCACTGGCATTCCCATCTGTGCACCAAGAAAAGGTTTTCCTTTAACATAAACTTAGCACGAGATAAATCGATGAAACAAACGAAGGTTGTTCTAACCTGGCAAGCTGTATAGAACTGCAACTGGCCGTCCGAGTTTCACGTTGGATGTCAAATAGCTGTCGAGCTTTTCGAATTTGATCTCCTCGTATATCTTGGCTGCCATGGATCCAAGTGAAAAGCGAAGGAGGCGACAGAGATCACAGGCTTCTGCTCTCCTTACTAGCGCTTCGAGATTATCAGAAAACGAGAATCTTTGTGATCTGAGTCGCTGTTGGAGGTCTTTGCATCGAAGACAGAGGGTGCTGGTCGTATTTTTCAGTGGAAGCTGACGCGAAATGTCGATCTCCTCAGACAGCGCTCGTGCTGTGTTGACATCTGGGCTACACTCCCACTCATTATCAAGCTAAGAAAACGTTACTGATTTGAATTGGTAGCTCTTCTCGAAATCGTAAGAAGCTTACCGGCTAGATAGAGTTGCATTGTCAGGACATGAAAATCAGGCCACCGGATATCAGATTTGTAGGTAAATATTTGAAGCTTGAGTGTCGAGACATACCGTCTGTTACATCAGTGACAATTAGTAAAGATCACATTTTGCTGGCGACTGAGAACGTACAAACTAGATGAGATGTCAGCTCTTGATATCAATATCCGAAGGTTGTTAGAGCATAATTAATACCATCTATGCCGTGCAAGAAAGTGTTTAGCCAAGATCGCACACACTTAGACCACATCGGGCAAACGTACGTACTGTCGATGTCAGTATATAATATTGCATAATGTGGAATACGGGACTTTTACATCCTCAGAATGGCCACTGTCACCTGCACCCGCCAATCCGGCGTCGATGTCTACCAGGGAATTGGTTATTGGAGGAGAACGAGATCCTAGGAAAGTTACTCTTCACCTCATGCATTAACGCCGCGTCGACCCCTTATACCTAGTTGAGAAACACCCAAGGTATCTCCGTATTGTCCTGGCCCTCCTGGAGAACCCGCCTGCCAATTCATCCAAGGAATTCTTGGCGGTTTCCCCGAAGCATCTTTGATGATGCCAGCCAGCGTTTCGTACATTTCGATAGAAGTCGCTCGATAACGAAGGTCGTCGGCGGGATCGCCGTTAAAGCTGCTGTTGGTGTCCGATCGAATAATGCTCGGGTTATCTGGGCCATCTGTCGCGTGTAGAGTGATGCTGCCCCGGACACTGTCGCTTCCAGACGACTCTTTCCTCGTCAGCTTGCTTACCTCTATGACTAGCAATCGTGTGCAAATGAGCTCTAGCAACTTTCGAATTGCAGTGTTCGGTGGGCATCTCGGGTCCCTTTTGATCCAATCCATCCACTTCTGAACACCGGGCTTGATGCTAGCCTCTCCGGTCACACCAGATCCATGTACATCGAAGAATTGCCGTGTTCTGTTCACGGGATGCGTTATGTCATCCCCAAATCGAAGCAGTTCGGCTTTTCCATAAAGAAGCCAAATCAGGAACTCGAAGTAGATACAGCCGATGGACCAGACGTCATAACGTCGCGACCGTGGTAGTTTCTTAGTTAGCAGCAGTACGGCTTCAGGTGGCTCGTACATAACCGTTCCGTTCATCGTGCGTGTAGCTTCGTTACGCATCTCCGTCGCTAAGATGTGAACTTTAGCCAGACCAACATCCGCAATGACGAGAAACGGCTGGGAAAACGGGTCGGAGCTCCTGGTGTTCTCAAAGCAAAGAATATTCTCTGGCTTCAGGTCCCCGTGTCTACATGCGGAGTCCTTTGTCGAATGAAGCTTATTCATCGCACCAGCCAGGCCACAGAGCTGACCAAGAGTCCAGCCAACAAAATCTGCATCTAGCTTACGAGGAGGCTCTCTTCCCCAGTAGTCTCGTAGGTTACCACCTCCCGCCCACGGGAAAATAATAAAGTACCGATCACCCCTTTTGTAGTAAGCGATTGCCTTGATGAGGTGCGGATGCTTCATTTCGCGGATCATATGTAAAACTTCTGCCTCAGCCTCGGCTGCACGCTCATACTCGTCAGGATTCATGTTGACATTCTTCAGCTCTTTCACTGCTATAATGGGATGTCCATTTTCGTCGACTGATAGACGCTGTATCATGTGAGTGTCGCATCCATGAAGCCCTGGGCAATGCGTTGTTCGTGGGTTTGTGTGCGCTTACAAGTTTTGAGCTCTTCTTGAAATGAGACTGATGAATAGACCACTTTCCCACCGTGCTGAAGTGACTTTCTTTGTGTCCACCAGGTTGCTCCAAGAACGGCATTCGGTGTTCCTTTCGAAAGGAATATCTGAATTGATGTTCATTGAAGACCGGTCCGAGAAATTGCCATTGGTTGTCACAAAAGAGGTACGGCGAAACAACGAATGCCCAAAACTTGTCGGCAAAAACCCTCTTGGTGATCTCAGAATGGCCAGGTTCATCGGATCGGGTTCTCACTTGCTTGCTTTCATCGATGAAGAGAGGTAGAATAGAGTCGACAAAATTGTGCTCGTAGAACAAGTCAATACGTTCCGAGCGACTTAGGCAGGCAAGAACCGCGAAAACTCTCCTGGCGCCGGGCTTTCCACAAACGAAGGAGGCGATGTTTGATATCGTCTCTGGCGACTTGTTCGTTTGATATGATAGGGTTTCTTTGACCAACTGCGTAGTTATCTGCTTTTCCAAGATGGAGTACGGAAGAAAGGTGTTACCTCCGCATGTTCCTGCAGGAAGCTGTGCCGAGACTAGCTGGCCCTGAAGAGCAGCCATCTCGTCGCTCTGGTCACTTTCGTTACTACCTCTCCGAAGACTGGCAAAGGACGACTTCTTCCACAATTGAGACGGTATACTCGATGTTCTTCTGGCATATATGGTGATCGAAGACACACGGCGCGATATCGGGTTAGGCGAATGCCCGAGGTTCTCGTCTTTATGCTGTGCGTTTACTACTCGAGTTTTCTGCAGAGGCTGCTTATGAGCTTTTTTGACTCGGCAATTGTGCTCAGGTGCTTCTCCCTTCTTTGGCTACACATTCAGCTTTATGTCCCCAATATCTGCATCTTGGCACGCCAATGGGTCCTACTCACATGTGATGATAACCAATGACCACCACACAGAAATGGTAAGCCTCGCATTTCATGAATACTTCAGCAACTTGCATAGCCTCCACATCATACATGCAGACGAAGTTGGATCTTGCGCGATTGGACTTTTCCAGAGCATGCTGCAACGTACTTATGCAGATACGAATTGATGGGCTTACTAGTTGATGTTTGCCATTTTCCGTATCAGATTACGGTCTTCCCCTCCTTTGCTCGGTAACACACCCTCCACGACTACTTTATTGGCCCTGGTTGCCTTTTGGTGTACACCCTTCCGCTTCGACCCAGGCCCAAAATTCGATTTCCCATACATAACGTCCACATTCCAACCAACGGCATGATGGTGCTTGACCTCTGCAAGCCACCAAAGCTGGCGCGCGTGGTTCGCCCGCTTGCCGCATAGACCAGGCTAGATCAGGCTCGGAGTCGAGGGGAAACCAACTTCTCCAGACTCCGCATGCCTACTGCGACCTTTAACCGATGCGTACACTGCCAATAGTGTGATGGCTCGGTGGAGCCAAATCAGGAAGCTGTCAGCATTGGCCAAGAGTTCATGCTAACACTTTCCAACCTCGTCCGAGCAGATCATGGTTGACTGAAGTCTACTTTCACTTCGACGGAATATTGAAAAGAGTTCCGAGGAAGATCGACACGGACAAGGGGGCATGCCATAGTAATGAACTAGAAGTTCCAGATCTCCCAAACTCTCGCATTACCTGCTGATGTCCGCAGGAACAAAAAGGCCTAGCAGTGCAGTTTTTCTTTGGGATCAGGCTGTGGGCATGGCAACTAAACCACTGATATGCATGTACTGCGATGACGTGAGTCTGCTCAAAATTGTGCGTTGGCGCAGCTCAGGAGGCGGGGTAAGTGCATCTTATCTTTTGAGAGAACCTGCAGACTTTCTCCAACGCCAAATCAGGCTGAACCGAGCAGCTTATCTCTTATGTTGTGTAGGGTGTCATGATCAGAATTCATTATTGGACCACGATGCCATGGTGGCGGTCTTCATTCTGCCGCACACATGAAAGGGGTGCCAACTGATCCCGGGCATCCCCGACTATAAGACTGCGGATCAGCGAAGCAGCTTCCAGCGAGACTTCGGATGTATCTTAGATCATCCGTTTATGTACCAAGTGTACAAGGGCTGTGTCAAAGACAGGTCATTGGAGCGTGATGGTCTCCAAGCAACGGCCCGGAAAGATGTGAGAAACTGGAGTCCCTTCGGCAGTTTCGCTGACAGTTACTTCGGCCTGGAGGATGCTTATGTGGCTGCCTTCATGGTCGCCTGAATTTGGCAGCCTGTTCTATTTCGTACAGTCGCTGATCAAAGCTCATGCTCAGACTTTCATAAGACCCCGCGATTGTCGGTGAGCCGTCCTGTTGAACTCAGCCTTCAACCCCAACCATTTGCGAATGCGATCCCTGAGCTAGACATCCAGACAAGGTATCTCAACGGGCAATGAATTCTCAAGCTCTTCTTTCTAGTTTGAAAGAGTCTCTTCAGTATTCTTCTATCGTAAGCCAGGAATTCTTGCCACTTAGCAATCTGAATGATCTCATCACCAAGGAGAAAGTTCAGAATGAACTCCCCACAAACCTCATGAATAGGCTGTTTTCCGATAGCCTCCCAAGCAAAATCTCGATGAACGCAAGACGAATCTTTGCAATTCTTGTCATGATCGGAGAGCCTCAGGCGATTCGAAAGCTAGTCGATGATGGTCTTACCGACGAAGATTTACCCCTTGCTAGGCCAACTCATGATAAGTACAGCGGTACTTTGGAATCTAAGGGAAAACTGGAAGTCAAGTCGTTTAAACACTGGAAAAATGAAGCCAAGGTGGATATGTTTCTGGAAAAGCAGTGGCTCTTCCTCGCCCCAAAACTGGATGTCACAGGGACATCAACGGTCTTTCAAGTGGATTCAAAATGTCCGCTACCACTCTTAAGAGCAACCGAACTTCGGGGTGAACACAGCAATGTTGTCTACAAGAGCGAGCTACATGCGGCTCACCAAACCGGTCCTGGGGTAAGTCCGAGTCTTCTGCAGAAGTACAACGAAGTGCTAATGATCGAGATGCAAAGGCGCAAAACACGAACATGGTGGTTGCAGTCAAGATATTTCGCAACTCTGAGGGCTCGACCTTGTTCGATCAGGAAAAGAAGAACCTCCTGAAGACGCAAGGTATCAACGACAAACATCTCATACGATACTTATTCTTCTGCGAGAGAGACCAGTCTTACTTCATAGCCTTCCCATGGGCAGAAGGAGGGAACCTCCAGGAGTTCTGGATGTTACGTATCTCAAACCAGGAGTACATGTTGTGGTCTTTGCAGCAGATGCTTGGAATAAGTGGCGCCCTCCGGAAGCTGCATGACATCAATTTCCGTCATGGTGATCTCAAGCCCGGAAATATCCTCCACTTCTCTAATGGCGGGCTGGGTAATCTTGTCATTGCAGATGTCGGGATTTCCAAGGTTCACAAAGCTGCGACATATATGAGATCCATGAGTACCCTCACCAGAGCTACTACACCTTCGTACGAGCCACCAGAAGCCATCCTGAAGACAAATAAGCCTAGGCCTCGCAGATACGACATTTGGTCAATGGCATGCATATATCTCGAATTTGTCATCTGGATGGTCTACGGGGTCAATGCCATCAACAGCTTCGCCGAATCCAGGGAAGAAGGGACGCCACTTCAGAGAACTTCCAACTTTTACGCGCTTCGGGGAAACGTTGCGGTGATTCATCCCTCGGTAATCGAAGCATTTGCAGCTCTGCGAAGGGATCCCCGTTGTGGAGGTGGCACAGCGCTAGGAGCCCTGGTCAATCTAATCACCCGGCACTTGCTCTTGATTCAAGTGGAAGATCGCGTCACCGCAGACATTCTGTATGAGAAACTTGAAAAGATCGTCCACCGTGCAACCAAGGACCCCTCTTTTATAACGAATCAAGCAATATCCCCTCAAGAAACTCCAGCTATTTTTGGGCGGTCAGTTGAGATTCCTTCAGGGCTAAGAACAGCCACCAGCTGGTAGTAACAAGAGATTTGATGTGGAGGACATGTTTTGCTGTTTACATTTCACGTATCACTGGCATCTTCTGCAGATGATATTTGCCTTGACATTATGTTGTGTTCCAATATTTAGTTTCTTGTTTTGAACTAATCCGCCTATCTCAGACATTCGGAACGATTTGACAAACTCACATCTGGAAATGGCCTCATTCCTTCAAAGTAAAGTATTAATATATGAATACTTTGCCTCTATGCCAGATGTCTGATCGTAATGCTGTCGTGAGCTAGTGGTGTCACTTCTTATCGTTAGAACGCGCTTACGCAACAGCGAATAGCCTGAAAGACAATCTTGACATTAGTGCAAGACTCTCCGACTTTTCGTGGGTGAGATTCTTTACCAAAAATAGAGGTGAATCAAGCCCCGGTTTCTTTTCAGGCAGGCTGCGCGTGAGCATAAGATAAGAGCCCGAGCAGCTTGTGTGATTGGGTGCCTTACTGCTTCAACAAGTTCCCCATGCCGGAGCTGCGCCGCTGGAGCAGACCTATTTGTAGTCAGAAGGCCCCTCAAGTTGAAATGCTTTGAGAAACTTGAGGGTATCGGCCCAAAGCCTTGGTTATCTTCGTCTCAATACCATCATGTCCAACTATATCAAGATCACTGACGTCGAATTGACAGATCGGCCATCAGGAGGAGCGCCGAGGCAGGCTCAAAAGTTGGCTCGTAACGGTGCTGCTCCCGGAGCCTCGGCAAGTAGTGAACCGCAATTCACCCACGAAGTCAGAACGAAGAGATGGTGGTCAAGGATGGGCAAAAAAGGCTGGCTGATCCTAGCGCTAGGGATGGTTGTGATAATCATCTCGTGTACGGCCCTCGCGCTTCTGTGGAACGGTGCTGTGATCGCGGCGTCCGGGAAAGAGCCGACAGAATTATGGAAAGCTGTAGTTTTCAACGACTGGGCTCCAACCGTCATTACAATATGTTCAGCTGCTATCCGGACTTCGATGATGTTGCAAGTTGGACTCATCACAGCGGCAATATCAGCCCTGATGCTCGAGAGTTCGCGAGTATCTCTCGCTGACGCTGCGGTGGTGTCGATCGAGAGAGCAGCTAGCACTGGGCCATTTGCCATCTTCTTTCCGGCGGCAAGGCAAGGCAACAACCTGCCCGGGCTATATCATCTTCTTTTTGTGATTGCAGCCTTAGGAATAATGGTGACCTCGACCTTCTTCTCGACCATTCTTCTCTCCGACTTCCGAACTCTGTCGATATCAGGGCCAGCAACGAACATTACAGTCTCTGTAGCGTTCAGGAACGACGGTACCGAGCGACGCGGAAGCGGTGTATCACTTTTCAAATCTAGCCCAGCCACGTATTGGAGGTACGGGGAATGGGACGATGGCGGAGCTCTATCCGGCCCTGACATTGTCGATACTGGCAACGTCTATCGCGCCCTTCTGCCATCAATGAACGCCACGGCAAGAACAACACTCGAATACTATAACGGGCCTGTTATCATCGCCAACTCTAGAACCTTTTGCTCTGCTCCTGATTTCGAAACCTTGGAGGTTTATAATACTGACTCCGATGACCTATTTGGAGTCAAAGTGGATGCATCGATACCCATCGGGAAGCATCTCGAAGGAGATACTTATAAGGACGCGGTCTTCCAGATGCGTTTCGACTGTCGCCTTGCGCGCATCGGAGGTCACTACGAGGACAAAAGTCGAAAACCAATCTACGACAGCGACCTATGGCCACTAACATTTTGTCCGGGTCGAACTTGGGATGGCGACGGCTTCAAAGGTCTTTCAGAACCAGTGAAGGGCACAGAGTACATGTTCCATGGCATCCTTGTTGTCAACTCCAGCCAAACCATTTATGAGCAATCTGTCGACGTGGACAACCTGTCCCCTGTTCATGAAAAAGGCGGGGTTTGGACGTCCATCAAGGACAACTCCAGCTTTCCGCTCTTCAACGCTAGCCTCTGCTTCACGAATGTCGCAGAGCCTGCCGTCTATAACGCAACCATGCGCGGGCAACCAATCTTGCAAGAACCCGAGTTCAACTGGAACAGCATCAAATGGAACACCAGCTCCATCCGCCGCCAGTTGGGCATCCCAAGACACGCAGCCCGTAGCTCCACAGCCCTCTTCACAGAGCGCGGCATCATGCAACTCATATCTTTTACTCTTTCCTCGGAAAAAAAGCTTTGGTGGACAGTCAGCGCTCACGGCGTGCTGATGGAGTCCCTCAGCGCAGCTCTGGAGACACGGGGTTGGAACATGTTGAACGGCGCCTACCTGGGCGAGACTTGGGGCACGAGAAGCCCGGAGCACGAGCAGGAGCAATGGACGCCTCACTCAGCGCACGTTGCGCTGTTCCAGGACATCCTGCAGACGACTGGGGATCTGTCGCGGGCGGTCCAGGCGATGGTCGCGCGCTTACATCAAATGGCGTACTACGAGTCTGAGAACGGATAAAATCTAGAGTATCCCGTTACTACTGTATCTTCAAGGAGCACCTATATCCCATTACGCTGGACGGGTTTCGGTATTGTGCAGGGTGTAATTGCGCTTCATCTTGTACTATTGCTGACAACGATGATGCTGTTTTTGACACGGACGCAAGCTTCGTCGTTAGGAAATGCGTGGCAAACGGTTGCGCAGGTTGTATCACCGCATACCAAAGAGATAGTTGATAAGGCGGATAGGTTGATGGATGGTGAAGTTAGAGAGAGGACAGTTTCGACCGGGGCGGACGTCTTTAGCGTTGGGATTCGCCACTCGGCTGATACAAGTAGGGTGGAAATTCGCCCAGCAGCCGGAAGGGCTCGTCGCCTCCTTGGCCGAGACCGAGTTTAAATTTCTCAATCCAAATTGTGTCTGGTTGGAACATTGCTATGGTATGTCAAGCTCCAGTATGTCTCTGGATTGCCTAGTTCTTCTATACCTAATCACCCTGAAAAATGATTCCATCTAAATGCAAAATGAACGTTTACTCGCACGTAGACTCTGGTTCGCATCATATCGGATCGTATCCTGTGCCTTGCTTGAGCGGCTTATTGGAGAACTCTTTCCGGACGGCTCCGCGTCTGTGCAAGGGTTCCTCGAGTTCTCGCAATCTTTCCATGAGTTTAGTCAACGCCGATTCAACTAGGAAGAACCAGCGGAGCAAGTAAAAATCCGGCACGATACACTAGACTGCAACGTTTCCCTTGACTGCTAATTTTGAACATGCCTTTGCACGTACTTTAGTAGATTTCAACTTGTCTGAACAATTGTGCCGTAGCTGCGCGAATCCTTCAGTTCGGGCACCTCATGTTAAAATGAAGCATCCTCATAGTTTGGTCAGGCAAAACCACTGCCCCCTTTCCTTCAGCTCCTTCAAGTGAGGAAAAGACTTGTTCATCATTTCGCTAGCATCGTGATACAAAATTTCCATTGCTCACGTGCAGAGGCAACCCTTGCCGGTCGGTCCAGGCATGTGGGAGCCAGCTACATGACTCAGGCGACTAAGGTCCAAGTTCCTGTTGTTTGAAAGGGGTTGCCACTCATAACCTAAGCCTCCCGGCATTTCTAGAGTCTAGACCGCGCTCCCAGCGGACCGCGCAAACCAAACATAGCGCCGAAATCGAACATGTGGTTCTCGATGAGGCGGTAGAACTGGGCATGGAGTGATGGGAAGACCCTTGGTTTGAGCCCCTGACGGAACAGATATTTACGGCAGCAGAGACACAAACACGATCTCTGGTTGGCCGAGCTCGGATGACAGCAAGCTGCAGCGAATCGGGTGCTTCCGAGTGGGAACCACACCATCGAGGGGAACTCTCGAGTCTTATGCAGGATCTTCGGGTTGGCCCTAAGGCCATCCTACGGCACTAGTTTTCTTGCAACCTCATAGACAGCTCCGTGATATTGTGTCATCTCGACCGATATGGCGGTTTATCACCATTTCCGAAGGTCAGCACATCATCCGAAAGACGCGTCAAAGAGGAAAGGGAAACCCCATGACGACATGTGCATAGTTCCATATTGCATACCATCCGCAAGCCAAGGCCGCGCAGGGACTCACAGGGAGTCCCCTGGCGAATGACGGCAAGCATCCCGATTTTCTTAGGTAATAGGAAGTCGGGCCCTAACGAACTTGCGCCAAAACATGGTGTGCTAGCACGTTCATGGAAATTCGATCTGCTGCTTCTCGTGGAGCGGTTTCGGCCCAAGTGGAGTTTAATGGATACGAAAAAGTATTTCCGGTATGAGAACCTTTCTAGGCACGCCAGGTTACCGGAGGGTCCGGGTGACAAGTTGCCGACTTCGTGAACCGCCGGTCCGGTTCTACTTATAAGAAAGGGGTCTTCCCCCATACTTTTCCCCACGATCCACTTGTGCCTCCCACAAGGTCAGAATTTTTCTTTGGTAATTTATTGTGCTTTTGTATCTTGCTTTTCTGCTTCTTCTCTCGGCTCCATTCTGCTCCGCTGCCAAGTTGGAAGATACTCGCTCGCTTTCTGACCGTCGATGCAATGGCGGGAATCTCACAGTCCTCTCCAGATGATGACCCTGGTCCCGAGCCCGGCGGCATCGGCTCGGCCTCTACGGCGGCACTTGAGCCGGTGGAATCCGCTTCCGAGCCAACATCTGGCTCCGACACGGCCGGGACAAGCATGCCTTCCGAGGCCGCAGCTGCAGCCGCCCTAAGGAAAGAGAAAGGCCGCGTCCGATTTAACAGCAATGCGGCCGCGACCAAGCCTCCTACATCACCACCAGCAGTTCCAACTACACCCAAGCTTGCTCCGGCACAGCCTACCAGACCATCTATCCTACGAGGTGGTTCCGGCAGTTCCATTCCTACCGTGGCTACTTTCGCCAAAGAGGAACCCCATCCGCCGGATGAGAATGAACGCCAAGAGGCCAAGTCTGCCGCGGCAGCTGCTCAAGAGCGAGCCCGGCAGATGGCTGAAAATGTTCACTTCGGCTCGCCGACGCGCGAAAACCGAGACTCACTCGAGTCCGCTACTACCACCACCGCAAGCGAGTATGACCTCGGAGGAGGAGAGGGAGCCGGAGGATACATTGCTCTCCAAGATCTCCATTCCCGCCAGCCACTCAATGGCGATTCAGCCGAGGCTGAGAAGAAAGCTCACGAGCACCATGCCGCCCTGAACGACGAGGCTTACAAAATTGTAAGAGCTCACACCTGGCGCCTCGCCGAGAAACCCGAGAGCGTCGCCGGTCCATCCAACGCCCAGGAAGCAGACATCCACAAGGTCACCGAGCATCTCCTACAAGAGATCAACGATGGTCAATACGATGGTGTTTACTCTGTCCCTGCGCCCACGGAGTACCGCGGTAGCGTTCTTTCGCAGCTTCTAAAGCTGTACAAGCCTGCGGAATCAGGCAATCAGTACCAGTCGTCCGGGCAGACCAATCGCAGCTCCGTCACCTCTTTCTCCTTTGGTGGACCGCTGCCGGGAGCGGGCACGCCGGGCTCCAACTCAGGCACCGCGACTCCAACGACGCCCAAGAAGAAGAAGTGGTACGAGGCAAACCGCTCCCAGGAGACCCTCGTCAACCTCATCGAAGCCTCGGCCCGCCTCGCCAACCCTAATACGCAAGGAAAGACTGACGAGTCACCCAAGAATGGCAAGGCGGCTGGTAAGAAGACGCGGCCGAAGCATAAGCGAACCGCCAGCAACTCCATCGCTGCGTACCTAGCCAGACAAGAAGAGGAGGCCAAAATTACTGTCCACATCGCTGAGACGCTTTCCAGACAGGAGTATATCATCACACTCTGCAAGGCTTTGATGCTCTTTGGTGCACCAACGCATCGTCTCGAGGAGTACCTCAGCACAACGGCCAAGGTCCTCGAGATTGATGGTCATTTCCTGTATCTCCCAGGATGCATGATCATCTCTTTCGACGATCGGTCCACCCATACAACCGAAGTCCGCATCGTCCGCGTAGCCCAGGGTATCGACCTCGGAAAGCTCAGAGACGCGCATCACGTCTATAAGGAAGTCATTCACGATGTCGTCAGCGTCGACGAGGGCATTCAACGATTGGACACCCTCATCAAGGCCAAGGACAAGTTCCACGCCTGGATCCGAGTTCTTGTCTTTGGCCTGACCAGCGCCACGGCTGCCCCCTTCTCGTTCGGCGCTCGCATGATCGATCTCCCGCTATGCTTCTTCTTTGGCTGCCTCGTCGGTTTTCTGCAGCTCATCGTGGCTGCCAACTCCAAGCTTTACAGTAACGTCCTCGAGGTGACGGCTACCGTCCTGGTAAGTTTCTTGGCACGAGCCTTCGGCAGTATCAAGGGCGGCGAGCTCTTTTGCTTCTCGGCCCTGGCCCAGGGAGGCATCGTCATGCTTCTACCTGGATACCTAGTTTGTAAGTGACCTCTTCGCACTACCTACCCCATCGTGATGTTCCGCTCGAGCTGTACCTCCTTTTTCTCTGCGCTTCTCGCGTAAGTGTTGGGGATTCTACTTGCCTACGGGCACCAAAAACCTAGGACAAGCCGCTGATGGCCCAGTGTGTTCCGCCCTCGAGCTCCAGTCCCGCGCCATCGTCCCCGGTTCGATTCGCATCGTCTACGCCATCATTTACTCCCTCTTCCTCGGCTTCGGCATCACGATCGGCGCTGTCCTCTACGGCATGTTCGACGAAAATGCCGTCTCCACGACAAGCTGCACCAACTCGATCCCCACTTACTACACCTTCATCTTCGTGCCCCTTTTCGTCCTCTGCATCAGTGTCCTGTATCAGGCAAAATGGCGCCAGATGCCTGTCATGCTCGTTGTTGCCTTCGCCGGCTACATTGTCAACTACTTTAGTAGTTTGCGCTTCAGCGCCGCACCACAGGTCGCCAATGCCCTTGGCGCGCTTACTGTTGGTGTCCTGGCGAACCTGTACTCGCGTCTGAGGCACGGCGTCGCGGCAGCCACACTCATTCCGGCCATCTTCACGCAGGTGCCCGGAGGTCTGGCGTCTACCGGAGGATTGCTAAGCGGTCTGAGTGCGGCCAACGCAATCACCAACTCGACGCACGCCGTCAATGGCACAAGCTCTGTTCAATACTCTGGAGGCGAGTCCCTGAACACGGTCGTATTCAACGTCGCCGCCTCCATGATCCAGATTGCCATCGGTATTGCCGTTGGTCTGTTCATCAGCGCGTTGATCATCTACCCGCTCGGCAAGCGCCGCAGCGGTCTGTTCAGTTTCTGAACATGTGCCAAGCTACACGCCTGGCATATTCAACTGCAACTTCGTAGTCTTCTCTTCAAGTCCTGTTCTCTTTTTTAGCATCATGTCTAGCCTTTAGTCCATCGTATTCCACTGGACCATTCCATGTAGTTCAACAACCAAAATCAGGCCGGCGGCGGCGCCCTGCCCTACTTCAAGGTCTTTCATAGCGATCATAGCACCAGTCCTTCAAGAGGAAACAACAGCAAAAGTAAAAGTCATGTACGTATGTAGATTATTGCAAACTAGGAAAATGCAAGGCGCTGGGGTAGATAGAAGGGAACTCAGTCATTACCGATGATCTCGTACTTTAATCTAAGCTGCCTTCGATGTTATGGAAGACCTTTCACGTGCTGATGTCGCAACGATGTCTTGTACACTTTTTAGGGGCGTCCAAAGCATCGGAGTTCCCTCACTCTTGGTCTACCATACACGGCGATACAGCAAGGAGACAGCCGAATTATCCTCCGCAATGCACAGGGCGATTTAAGAGATAACGCCAGACCGAGTACCTGAAACTGATGAATTGGTACGGTAGCTTCAATGGAGAGAGGGAGGGAGGGAGGCATTGTGGCAACCGCGTTGGACGAGAGAAATAGTGATGAACCCTTACCCACGAGCAACTTCAGCATTGTACAAACGATGAGAGAAAACGACATGGAGATATGCTATCGTAGCTAACAATCTAGATCATCGCGATCTTTGGCCAAACTCATCTATCGCAGTTGCCGGTTGACGAGATCTTGGCGAGGCGCAAAAGGCGGAAGTGCGCCACACAATGTCTTAGGCCCGGCCCGAAAGTTCGCACACGATCTTGGTCTCAGTTTGACGTACGCAATGAGATAACAGTGCGCAGATCGCCGCCCAGCGCGCCTGACATTGATGCACGCTGGCAATGTGTGAAAGGGACGACGACGTCAAGGGATCATGCTTTCAGAAGATACCGTTCCCAAAGAGCGAATCGCTGCCTTTCGCGATGCTTCATCTGACTTCACCTGTTACACTGCTCTGTCGAGGCTACACAACATCGTCAATGTCTCTGATCTCGACAAGCAAGCTTGGCAGGTGCCACGATACGTGCGCATGACAGACGTCGAAAAACGACGTCATATATACTAGATTACACACGCATACCCATAACGAACTTCCGTTCAACGCCAACTCTGCCAATAGCCCTTTGGAAGAACTTCAACGGTGAGCCTCAGCACGACCAGTCACATGTTCATCTTTAGAACACACTTCGCTCTCCTTTGCATAAGCTCCCAGTGCCTCCTCAATCATCCTCAAGTGTGCTAGAACACCTGATAAAACAACTTCATGGAGTTGTTATACGGAGCGGCAATCGCATGAGTAATTTGCCATTCTCAATGATAGCAGAAAGATGTGACTTCGTAGTAAAAGAATACTCAACAAATCAAAATTTAATACTTTACTACCTTGCCCAGGAAGTGAACAATTTTACGTGCCGTAATCGGAAGAAGGCAAGCCAGCGAGCAATTGAGCATCACTAATGTCCTAGCTTAGTCGGTCACAAGTTTGCCGCAAGCCAAAGTGCTTTCAACGCGCCTAGCACGCGTGCTCTCTGGCTTCTGGTTACATGTGGCGTTGCATGCTCAAGATGCTTTGAACCCCGATTTCGGGGTGATAGCGGCACTGACAATAGTGTAGCATTTTCTCAGCTTTTCTCAGCTCAGATAAGTCTCCTCTGAACTCGTGGTGCGCCAAGTCTAAATCGTGAGTATCAGTGCCACGAGTGCATTACTGCATATAATCTTTTGGTAAAAAGCCCTTGCTCGTCCGGGGGTCATGCGGCTTGTCAATATGGCTGCGTGTGCGGCCGTATCTGCAGTTGTGGGATGAGGCATTTACACAAAGCGCCTCACTAAGTCGTCGCTACTCTTCGTGTGATCATAGCCCTCGTAGAGGCTGACAAGACTCAGTGTTGGTCCAGGCCCCTCAACCTTAAACGCATTAAGCATCGTAGTATTCGGTCAAGCGTCCAGGGTCCCGATCCGTCACCTGCATCAGGGAGCTTTCTTCAGCTTTCCGGATTGGATCACGTTGAGGGGTCTCCAACGTCCACAGCCGAAGCGAAGCCAAATGAGTAAGTAATGGCTTACTTGACCCTTCTTCAATCTCTTTCTTCAAAACTGAGTCAAAATTCAGCTTTTGCGACATCAACGCTGTCCATCGGATGTGATGTCACTTCCAAGGAAAGCACAGATGGCCTCCATGGTAGAAAAGCCGGGCTTCGAAGAGTATCTCAAAAGTCAGGGTGTCAGTGGCTCGCGATTTATGGTTACACAAGCCCGGAAATCACCAAGTCTTATTGCGAGAGGCTATGCCACGATCAGCGATTGGTAATTCGGATCTCGCAGTAGAGAGAACGTCTTCGGCGCGGACAAGAGACAGAGCCAAGCTAATGTGAGACAGAAAGCGCCTCCGGCCGATTACGCCAACGCCAAGTAAACGTCCCGTTTTGGGCCGCAACTTACCATGCCAGTCTAAGCTTCTTTGGAATGGATCCAGGTGTCATTTCAGTTGGGAAATCTGCACAACCGAGATAGGCAGCGGATCCCGTGGATTTCATAACTTGGAGTTGTTGAATGACGGGTTTGAAATGCAAAGATACAAGAATGTTTGGAAGATGAGGAGAATTTATGAGCATTCCTCTTCGCCAGCTATTGCCATGCCCATCTATAACACCAGACCGAGCCCGAGTCGGGACACTTTGAGTAAACCTTGACTCGGGAATACAAGACACCCGCCGCCGGGTTCCGCCCTGTCAAAGACACGAGACGACACAAGCCGATTTCCACCTTCAGGTTTCACCCCAACTTTTTTTTTTGGTGTGAGGTGTCAGCCCGTCCGAACGAAAGCGTCAACTTTGTTCGGGAAGCTAAACAATCGTAATTAAGTGCCCGGTCCTAACGATTTTCGATTCAAAAAGCCTCGATCTGGCCGCCACCTTTCTGCTTACCGCAAACAACGTTTCTCAAGCACAGCGGCCGGCCCGAAGTCACCATTCTGTCATACCGGCTGGCTTACACGCACTTACACAGATCACTTACCTCACCCCAGAGCTGCCACATGCCACCGATGCGAAGGGGGCTTTTCCTATAGAGGAGCTGTGGCTCGGGAGCCGAGACGGATTTTGATGTGGAGTTACGTTCTGGCCATCATCGCTCATTAGTTAAGTACGGATTCGAGGAGGGTATTGTCATTTGCGGCTGAAAGCTAGGAGCGAGAGGTCGGCACGGAGTAATTATTGCATCCCACACTTGTACAGACGAGGCTCAAAGAGGGCGATCTTGGGTGAGAGACCCCGCCGAGAGTCTTCGGGGGCCCGTATAACAACTTTGGGACCACCTTTCTCGACATCCAGGGTACCTCCCTCATCCAGTCCTTCCCGACTCTATTCTCTCCGCACCGTTAGCCAAGGGACACACTTCTTCTTTGAATAAGGTGCTTGGCTTTCAACCTTCAACATGCGGTTCACAAACCCCTTCTCGCATCCTCCACGGGACACATACGAGCAGCACTCTCTCATCGCCGAACAAGATGGCCGAGCTTCACCATCAACAGAATCGCTGGACGAGATCATCGACATTGAGAAGCGCGAATACCCCTTCCTGATCTCAGTGAGATCCGCACGGAATTCAGTATCCTCATTCCTCAACGAACACCTCCACCTCGGCGGCGACCTGACATGGACAGACCGCCTCCTCACACTCCTCACCACCTTGAAGCCATTCATCTTCCTCTTCCTTCCTACGTTCTTCATCAGCCCCTTCAACTACTTTACTACAGCCCCGAGCCAGCGACCAAAGCCCAGAAAGTTGGGCCCAACAGCATACCTAGACGGCCTCCGCGGCGTCGCAGCCTTTGTGGTCTACATCTTTCACTTCTCCTACCTCTGGTTTCCAGACCTCCGATGGGGCTACGGCTTCGCGGGCCACCAGATGTTCTGGCAGATGCCCATCGTCCGGGCCCTGCACTCTGGCCGCGCCAGTGTCACCGTCTTCTTCGTCATCTCAGGCTTCGTCCTCACCCTCAAGACCGTGTCGATGATCCACAAGCGCAAGATGGGCCAGGCTCTAAGTGCCCTAGCCGGTTCCGCCTTCCGCCGCCCCTTCAGGCTGTACCTCCCCATCTTTGCGTCGACCTTCATCATCGCTCTCCTGGTGTATGGTGGAGAGTACATTAGAGATCCCTCGGGAGCACCTGTACCGCCGCGGGGCCCGAGTCTCGACCAGCAGCTGCAGCACTGGTTCTGGAGCACGGTCAACCTGATGAACCCGTTCCGAGCGATTGTCAACAGGGAGAACATGAAGGGAAGCGAGTACGACGGGCATCTCTGGACGATCCCCGTCGAATTCAAAGGCTCGCTGCTCGTCTTCTTCCTCTTGCTCATCTTTGCGCGAGCCAAGAGATGGATTCATATGGTTGGTGTCACGGGTGTTACCCTCTGGCTGGTCCACATCGGCGACTGGGACCAGGCTCTCTTCTGCGCCGGACTTCTCCTCGCAGAGCTCTCCATCATCATGCCCAACACCGCCCCAACGACAGAACCACCCGAAGACCAGCTTCCTAGCTACAGACTGCGCGTCGTCAAGAGATACGGCTCAAAGTCCATCCTCATCTTCCGCCACGCAGGCACACTAGCCCTCTTCTTCCTCGGCCTGCATCTCTTCTCCTACCCAGAGTACTACGGCGCCTCAACCCCGGGCTTCATCACAATCTCGCAATGGGTGCCAGACTACTACAAAGCAATGGGCGACCGCACCCAACTCTACTGGAACTCCATCGGCGCCATTATCTTCATCTTCGGCTTGATGTACTCCCCGCCCGTTGCCTTCAACCTCAAGTCCCTGCTACTCAGGGGACGCAACATCCGTCTGCCCTGGCACCAAACCACCCCGGACCTCGACGACGACGAAAAGGAAGAGCTCGCAGCAGCAGCTACATCTTCCTCCTCTACGGAACCCGAACCAGAAATAGCCGAACCGCTCCTCCAGCGCCCCTTCACCACGAGCTTCGCGCAGTACCTCGGACAGATCTCCTACTCTCTGTACCTGTGGCACGGCGCCATCAACCACATGGTGGGAGTCAGGTGGCTATCGCCGGCGCATGGCGCGTTGTCGCTTGCCGGTGCCCAGGCCAAGGTGCTCACGGAGGGCGGGAACACCGCCGGTGCTACTGAGATGGTGAACAAGGCTTGGGGCGCCTACGAGCTTGCGTTCTTCTGGGGATCGCTGGTGAACACACTGGCTCTGTTGTGGGCAAGCGATGTGTTTAATCGGATAGTTGATGTAAATGCTGTCAAGTTGACTCGTTGGCTCGGTGAGAAGGCATGGAGGAAGGATTGATCCAGTTTGATACTGAGAGATCACATTAGCGAATTCACGAGCATTACACTTTCGATAAGTGTTCTAATAGCATAGTCAAATCAAATTTTACGACATCATTCAATCCAAAGTTCTAAGCGTGTATGAGACACTTCCAACTTTTTGTGCAATGAGTAGTGTGATGATGCCAGCCCAATTCCTTGCTAGACTACTGGAGTAGAAAATCATGGACTTCCTCTCACATGTATACGAGCTGTAGCAGCACTCCTTAAAAGCATTGTCTCATTTTGTACAGAAAGTGGTCACCCCGAGGCAGTCTGAATGCGTTGTAACCGCACCAGTCCCCAAGCTTGTCATTAAATCATGCCGCCGTAAATCCACATCCAGTTTTTCCACTCTCATTAGCAACCGCCGTGGCCGAACAAACTCCCTTAGGCCCGGCACAGCAGCCGGAAGCACAGTCCGCGTTCGAGAGACACTGACCCGTGATGAACTGCTGACCATTCCCTTTGCCAACATTCTGTGAGCCAGGAGCACCAGAGGTGCCAGCAGCAGCGCCAGAACCTGCACCTGTACCCACGGACGGAGCAGCTTGGGGCGGAGCGGCAGCCTCAGCCGCCGTGCCGCCTCCAGTAGAGCCAGTGGCGGCACCCGCTCCCGTGCCCGTAAAGCCGCAGCCTGCCTTGCCATTCTCCGTTGCGACGGCTCTGGCGGCACAAGCACCCTTGGGACCGTTACAGCACCCCGAGGCGCAATCCGCATCAGATAGACATTGCCCAGTGATGAACTGTTGGCCGTTACCGGCGCCGACGTTCGAAGATGTCCCTGATCCTGCGCCGCCTCCGCTTCCAGCGGCGGCTTCCATGGACGGAGCGGCCTGGCCTGCTCCCTGGGACGCGGCGGGTGCTGCAGCAGCACCACCATCACCGAAGCCGCATCCTGTTTTGCCTGCCTGGAACTGGGCTCCAAGTCCAGAGCAAATGCCGGCGCCGTTTAGAGTCGCGCAGCAGGTTGAGGCGCAGTCTTTACTGTTGAGGCAAGCGCCGCCGATGAACTGGACGCCGTTGCCATTGCCGATGTTCTTATCACCAGATGGGTCTGGTGTCAAGGGACTGGGAATTGCAAGGGAAGAAGCAGCGACTGGGGTATGTCAGACCGAGTTGGATAGTAGAGTAACAGCGGGACGTGCGAGGGATAGAACTTACAGAATGCTGCGGCAAGGGAGAAGCGAACCATGGTGTAATAATGAGAGTAAGAAGAGAATGAAGTACTGTCAAAGTACTGGAGTATAAGAATACAAGAACAAGAAGTAAGTGACTGATGCTGTCCCTTTGAATGAGATTCGCATCTAGCTCGCGAACATCTGCTATCTTAAGTATGTTCCCCGTCTCTCCATCTTTGACGATAAAAGAACAATCCGAACACTCCTGCACGTCTGCCAGGGCTCTCCGCGCTTGCTGATGCCTCCCGTCTGTCAAGCAGGTCAGTCAAAGATGCGACGCAGGTCTGTCACAGGGGCACGTTTCTGCAACTGAGGCTGAGCAAGTGAGCAACCAGAAATCGCAACCTGAATGACCAACATCTTTCTCTTTTCGTTGCGTAGTAGTGCTGTCAAGATTCGGGACCGCCACCCGGCGATCCTGATGCCGTCGAAACCCCATGAGACCAGATGATCAGAGACCATGGCGCGGCGTGGACCAGTGAGGTTGTCGAGGCTGAGGTTGGAGAACTGGGTCGCAGACGAGGCCGTCCCTGTCGTGCTAATGTTTCGGATGGGACGAAACATCGGAGAACGGCAAACGGGCCTAAACGCGCTCTCGAGCCCCTGAACCAGGGCTACCGCCAGCTAGAGAAAGACAGTCGTCGACCTGCCTCGGTGGAGAGGAGATGAAGAAAATTGTGGTCGCTGTAGAATTTCTGCATTGCGTGCGAGCTCTCCCCTGCCACGATCTTCCGACGATCCAGGTTTCCCCATCTTCACAGGTGTAGTATGGCCCAAGCCCGTAATGGCAGCTCATTCGTCTGTTTTCTTTGGTCTGGCTTAGACCAGCATTGCGAAACGAGAGAGGCTGTCAGCTCGGTGTGGTCTGTCCCATCATGGGCCGTTTGAAGCGAAGGGTCTCCTATTATTCGCGAAGAAGGATTCGACTCCACGGTGACCCAAAATCCAACCCCATTTTCCCTAGGGTTGAATGTGGGAGAAGTCGCAGTCTGAGGACATGGTGCGGATGGATGTTTGGCCCGCCTCACAGCATGAATGCTATCCAGTACGGCCATATGTAATGCCTCGTCTAAGCCTCGCAGTGCGGTGTTCACATTTCGTAAAAGGAGGTTTGGGAATCCGTGATGCTGCCACGCGATCCTTGAAAGGGGCAGCCTCGAGTAACGTTGCTTCACGACGTGACGTAAAAGGACCGCGGCGGCTAACTGCTATGCCGAATTCAGTGTTGAACATCATCTTTCGAGACGGATGATTTTCCCGTGGCATTGTTGATAAAAAGTGCCAAGAAGAAGACAGACGTCGTTGAATGTCCAAATGTTCAGCAGAGTTTCGCGAAGTTGTGAGGATCAGCCAAGCGGTGCCCTGTGAGGAATTGACTTTCCTACAGCACAGGGGCTCTCCTGTTCAGTGCTCTTTTGGCAGCTTCGGGATTCAAGGCCCCTGCCGTCCCAGTGAAGCTTACTTTATCTCTTATCTAATCAGTGTAAGGTATCGTCTTATCGTTATCTTATCTTCTCACACGTCACCGACTGGGTCCCGGGCGAGACACTCCATTGAGAACCGCATCTTCATCTCATCGCCGACCTTCGTTCTAGAGGCTATGATAGGGAGACTACCGCGCGAAGAATCCGATTACGTCTTCATCCAAGACGAAATTTGGCGGATTCTCTCTTTTCCGCAGAGCCGAATGTCGCATAGTAGCCACCAGCCCGATGCAGGACCGGATCACGAGAGTCTTCCACGGACGTATGGTATTGACAGTCACAATCCAACATCGGACCGATCCACCGGCGTTGTCAGGAAGCGGGATCATAGCGGAGGATATGAAATTACGAGTACTTCGGAAGCAATCGGCCGGACTCCTCGATGAAAGCGCCGAAGAAAGGATGACCAGCCATCCCAGAACACCGCTAGAATACCATCACCCGAGAGCGACTTGTGAACGCGGGCTGGTCCAATCTCGACAGAGACTCTTCACTGCTCTTCGGGCTCCTGTAACCTTTGAGCATGTTCTCAGGCGGTGAATGCTCCGGCAACTTCAATGTACAAAACTCAGCAGCGACTGGATTGCCATGCAAAGTGGCTTTCGGCTTGCATCCTTCCCTACTCCCCCCGGTGCATCTGATTGGGCCACGACACGGACTTCAGTAACATTGAATCCCTTGAGAACCCAAGACGACCTATGAAATTGTACCATTTGCAGCATCTCGCCCAGGGTCTACCAGCGCATCCGTGGTGTTGACCTGGCTCCCGGAATCGTCCCAACGGCTAACCTGCATTTTGACACCTCTCAAGATGCACCTCTAAGCTGCATCGCCCTAGTGTCGCCCTATCCCATCTTTGGATTCTTCGGCCTATGTCAGCTAAGACATGTCGCCCGCTGGAAGCAGTCGAATCCCCCTCCCTCAGGGTGCCTGAGTACCTAGTGACATCAGGTATCCCAACATTCCAGGAGAACCCCGCTTGCTGGCCTGTGGGATTGTTCGCGCCCCTCCATCTTCGTGTCGAGTTTGAATTGCTTCTGCTTCACCACTGAGCCCATACTCATGGTCTAAAGGATTCAGATCAAAGAGTCGAAGTCTCTTGAATATGGCTGCGCCAGCACACGACGTCGTGGTGGAACCGGACGAGTTCAATGACAATGACTCGTCCCTGGGAGATGTCAGCAATGTTCGACACCTTGTCATCCCCGTCAAAGTCATTTCGTGGCTGATGGTTGCTACAGGACGGAACCTCCTCGACCGCGAGTTTGAGCAGCTCGATTCTCGACTATCGCAAAGAAAATGGCCGCACCTATCACAAGTTTCGCGATGGGAGTCAGTGATGCCGAGCCTACAAACCCCTTGATCCTTCACTGACACCCTAGGAGAGTATCACTTTCCAAATGATGAAGAGGAAAACGAGAGATTAGGTCAGTTTTGGTGGTCACCTTCTCCATTCTTAGAACTGATTCTAAATTGACACTCAAAGATCTTCAACACCACATCTTTGACCTCTCTTTCGATGGGAAACTCGGGTTGTCACCGCCTAATGGGCCCGAATCCAACGTTGGCCGCGTACTAGACCTGGGAACCGGAACAGGCATCTGGGCCATGGACTTTGGAGACGAGCATCCCGGGGCCGAGGTTGGTGTTGACACATCAGTATAGCCTATGGCCTTCTTACGCTGATATTGCAGGTCACCGGCGTTGATCTGTCACCCACCCAACCGCAATTGTCAGTATCGCTAACCGCTTTTACCACATTCATGACATTGACAGAGAATACAGTGTACCACCTAACGTCAAGTTTGAAGTCGACGACATCGAGGACACTTGGACGTACTCGCGTCCTTTCGACTACATCCACAGCCGGATGATGAACTCTAGCATCTCAAAGTGGGAGGAGTACATCCGCCAGTCTTATGAGTAATCGCAGGCATGACTTCTCCTTTTGCTAGACAGGCATTGATGCATCATGACAGAAACCTCGCCCCCGGCGGCTGGCTCGAGCTCCAGGAATTCGGCCTACCCCTCTCTGACGACGACACCCTGAAAGAGGAGCACGCTCTCTATCAGTCCATGAAGCACCTTGGCGAGGCAGCAGCCAAGACGAACCGCGCCTTTGTCGACCTCGACGCGCTCAAGCCTATGCTAGAGGCCGCCGGCTTCGTTGACGTGGCGGAGCTGCGCTTCAAGTGGCCCAGCAACACATGGCCGCGAAACGCAAAGTTCAAGGAGCTCGGCGCCTGGAATTACGAGAACATCACGACCGGTCTGCAAGGGTTCCTCATGGCAGCGCTCACGCGCGGGCTGGGCTGGAAGGCTGACGAAGTCAACGTTTTGGCCGCGCAAGCAAGGAAGGATGTTGGGGACCGGAGTATCCATGCATACTGGCCCATGTGAGCTGCCTTTTCCTACACAACCAGTCGTCTGATGGCTATTAAGTGGAAGAAAAGTACTGACTCGAGCAGGATCGTGGTGTATGGAAGAAAGCCTGGCTCTGGTTAAGCCAACGCCAAGGACTCGAGTAGGAATCCGTCCGGGCCGGATCCATGGAAGACGGGCCGGGTGGGTTCCTCCGCACGGAGCACAATTCTCCAACACTGGGAGCCCACCCAGCCTTACCCCGAATTGGTCCACAATTCCCGAGCAGGCGGACGCGAGAAAATTTTTCACGGACGAAGCCATCGAGATTTCGGGCTCGCCGACAGAGCCAGCCCTACCCACGCCCACACGCCACACAGCCAACCGCCTCTCTCCTTAGTACCACCCGGAGCCATTCTCTTTAACAATTAATAACCCGCCTTGCTAGCTCAATCGGTAGAGCGTGAGACTCTTAATCTCAAGGTTGCGGGTTCGACCCCCGCGTGAGGCTCAAATCCTCACCGCGATTGGCAAAGCCACTCTTCGGGTTATCTTTTTGGTTTTTTTGGTCGTTTTTGCTGGCCTCTTCTATGGCCGGCCTGCTCACTTTTTCCCTCTAGATAATTTGGTTTCCATCCTTTCTTAGTGCTGGTTCCTATGGATCCCGTAGATCCCACAGAAGCGCATCATGAGAATGAGAAAGCTTTTAGGAACAAAGTCCACTATAACAGTAACAAATAACACGAAAATCGTAAAGCTATCTCCCAAGTATCGGGAACTAAGGTTGTATGGCATGTGCCCATCACAAAACCCAATAAGAAACCATCTGTAAGCATGATGTAGAAACACCAAATCCCGCTCCTCTCCCTGACCTCTGCAACACTCCCTGCCCATCACTCATCCTCAACCTCGACCCCCCTAAACTCAAACACCCGATTCCACTCCGGATCCGCAAGCAAATCCCACACAAGCTCCCTCTCCACCGCCAACGAAATCTCGTTCCCCTCGTCATCCCCGCCGGGACTCATCCTCGCAGGACGCGGCGGGTACACCACCACGAGCCCACCCGTCACAGAGTCCCACGGACACCGGAACCCGCTGGGGCGACCGAAGCCAAAATCCGCGGTATACGGGTCCGCGTCGCGCCAGTCCGTGACGAGGAGGGTCGTGGGCGGGAAGACGTCGGAGCCGGCGTAGAGGGTCAGCTTGTTGCGGACGCGGGCGATGCCGGATAGCATTGCGTCGATGGTGGGCGGGGTTATGCTGTTTGTGAGTTGGCGGATGTACCTTTGGAAAGAATATTAGCTGTCTGTCAATTCGTCGTGTTTTGGTCCAGTACAAGTCGGATGTTGGTAGTACGGATACGCGTGGAGGAAAAGAGGGAGCAACAAGACAAAGAAAACTCACCATGCAAGCTTGCTAAAAGGTGCATCTTCAACGACCTCCTTGATCGTAAACTGCGGCACAACATGAGTACTCCTCGACGCGATAGCAACAGCAATCACATTCCCCTGCGTGCGCGCCGGCATAGGCTTCCCCGACGCATCGCACAACCGCCTCCTCACATCCACAGCCTCAACCCATTCAACCAACGTCTTGGGGTCAGGTTTATGTAATCGGGCTTTATGCTTCACCAGGACGCGCCACAGGTACGCATTGAGCGCATCGTAGCTCGAAATCCAGCAGTCGCTGCCGTTGCTGCCGCTGTCGCTGCTCCCATGCGTAGCCAGCGCCGGGGTCGCCAACCGCTTCAATTCAAACAGCTTACTGCGCGGGATATGGAAAAGCAACCTCGAAGCAGCCCTCTGCTCGGGATGCCGCGACGGTCTCGGTGGCCCGTCGACGAGTTGGTCAGCGGGCGGGTCCGCGACCGTGACGCGTGAGAGGTCCAGGCACGCGGGGTCCCACGGAGGCAGCTCCGGTGGCGCAGCAGCAGTAGCAGCAGCAGTCGAGGTAGCATCACCAACACAACCAAAATTATTACTACTACCACCACCACCGGCAGCGGCCGCCGCACCCGCATCCGCATCCGACGCCGACGCAGCCCAGATGGCGGCACAGTTCTCGGCCAGCTGGTGCATTTCCCCCGCCCACCCGTTGACGTCGTTGGCCAAGTGGTGGTGCATCATCATCAGTACCAGCCCGTCGCCGGGGATGAAGCTCGCTTTGAAGGACGCCGCCTTGGGATGATTCTCTGGCCTGTTCGCGGGTTTTTCGGCGGGCGTCATGGGCGGGACGCACCATAGGTTCAGATCGGGGCCGAAGGCGCGGGTGCTAAAGTGCTGGCGTTCAAAGTCGGCGTAGGAGGGGTACTTTCCATCACCCCCATCTTCTTGATCCGCGGCGCCATCCTCGCCGTCGTCATCGTGGGATTTGCTGCTACCGTCGAGCCATTGAACGTGAAACTCAACCGTGTCTTCGCGCCTCTTGTGGAAGCACAGGCCGCTCCCGCCGTCGGGATCTTCCCTCAACGTCCCGCAGAGGCGACGGCACTGGCTGAGCGTGATTTCGAGCCCTTGCTTGAGGACCTCGACGATCCTGTGCTTGTCTGCTCCCGGGTCGACTTTGAAGAAGAGAGCGTAGGCGCAGTAGATTGTGCCGGAGCAGTAGTCTAGCGTGCAGAGGCGGTGGTATTCGTCTTCCGGGTCGGATTCCCAGCCCGTAGGGTGGAGATTGTACACGTCGACTTTCGGGGGTGTCTTCTTCTTCTTCTTCTCCTGCTGGTGGTTTTGCTGCTGCTGCTGCTGCTGCTGTTGACATCCAGATTCAAACTCAACCCGCCCCCTTAGGAGCGATGTAAACGTCACCATGTTTGGAACCAGGCGGTTGAGGAATTGGAATGAAAGCAATTTGAGTTTCCAGCGGTGACAACAACTTTGACAAATCGGAAAGGTTAACGGGCATGGGCCAGCGTAATTTCAATACCCACGTCCGAAGTTCCCCACTGGCAGAGCAACGTAGAAAGGGAGGGGGGAGGGTGATGAACCCTCTATTTATTATGATATTCCCTTGTGGTTTTGGACGTGGACCAATTCCATTCCGAGTTGCAACTCGAGGATGGGGCATCGCATTCCAGAACGGGTTCTACAGGGTGAGGAGCTGCGGGACCACTTCATAGCCTGGCTGATGGAAAGGCACAATGGGTGCTGGGATCTCGAGACATGGCGCCTGCATGTGGTGGCCCTTGATCGTGAGAAAGGGGGATTCTACCATCGTTAATGGCGCTTGATGAAAATAACAAGTTACAACTTTCCTCCAGGCCTATACAATTCAGCGAAGGCGGGGTTGTTGAGTTCGCAGAATGTAGCCCCAATCAAGCCAAGTTGAAAAAAAGCTGCTGCAAAGGTGTAATATTTGCTCTTGCTCTGAGACATGGCGCCCGAAAGCTATTGAGCTCTGGAGGATGACTGAGGCCGCGTGAGTTGTGATCCCAAGACTATTTACTGAGGGTTCGAAAGACTCGAGGCTCCAGTCCTGGGTCGAGTTGAGCAGTGGCAAAAAGCTGTTAAAACTCACAGAGTAGCTGCTGAAGTTATGGAATGTTTGCTTCAAGTATAAGACATGGCGTAAAAAGTTGCGAAACTGGAGAGGGAAAGTGGTTACTAGTTCCATTAGTGGCGCTGGACAACTCATCCAAGTCTAGTCACTATCCTGGGTAGTACTCGAGGTGGTTGCGAAGGCCGAAGGCAACTCATATCGAACACAATGATTGAGCAGTATTCTCCCTCAACGTGTGTGTCATTCCTCCACAACTCCAGGTAGTCAGGCTTTGACCACTGCGATATATCCCGGCGAAGGAAAAATTGCAACCAATGGCACACTCCGATTAGTGACTGGACAGTTGACCGAAACATCCATCGGGCGAAAGAGGGTGTCTAAGGTTGCGTTGGTGGCGCCCCACGTAGATGTAGATTGGCCAAGACAATGCAACTGTGCAACTCACAACTCTGTCTTGTGGTTGTCGGCGGTGGTTGCTGGAGACTCAAGGTTAACTCGATAGAGGGACAATGTCTCACATCTGGACTAGGGAACTAGGCCAAAACTAGTCATGAATTTCAACCGGATTTTGACCAGTCTCCATGACGTGGGAGTGATTGGTTTTCGGCGTTCATGAGAACAGGAGGCTAGCTGAGCCGCACCCTTTAGGTCTTGGAATATCGTTTGCTCAACGGAAGGTGAATGAGAAGAGCTGGCTCGTCCTTCTGCCAAGCCGTGATGGAGCCTGATATGCCAACGATTTGGAATACCATAAAACGAGGCTACTAAGGAGAAAAGAGACAACAAAAATCTCGGTAGGAGTGACGGTGTAAAGTGGTATCATTGAAACTATCCTATCCCAATAGGTTGATAAACGGCTCCGGCCACTTGCCCATCAACAGCGGCCTATCTCCCAACCGACCACTTACCGGCGCCAGGATCCTCAACTTGCGCTTCTCCTTGTCGATATCGGCAATGTACACGTACCCCATCACGTTGGCCGTCCGTATCGTCTCCGGTGAGTCTTTGACTGAGGCATAGACGATCGCCAGCGTCCAATGGGCCATGACCTGTGCGGGGTCCACGCGCATCAGGCTCTCGTCGGCGCCACCGCCGTACATGGAATCTAGATCATGGCCAAGTAGGTTAGCAAACATTGTGCATGACCTTTGGGCGGGATTGTACGATGGGGTGCGAGGTGATCACGTACAATCTCCTAGTTTGTATATCGCCAGGCTATCAAAGTCGACTTGCTGCGTGGCGGGACTCAGCGTCTGGCCGATGCTACCGAAGAAGTATTCCTTAATGGACGCCTCGCAGGCCTGCTGTGTGTAGCCCACGTCGCGCTCAACCACGCCCTCTGACTTTTCCAAGAGGAGGATGCTGTAATTCTCGCCGAGGCTAGTCCTTTCCGTTGAGAAGCGCTTGGTGATTTCGGCGTTGAGACTTGGTGAGCCCAACACAATAATGATGTTGACTGCTACCATGTCAGTGCCAGCACATCAGACCATCGATAGAGAAGATGGGAATCATACCTGAGAGCTCCTCCACGACATGCACAAAGTTCTCCATGCCAACCTGGTTGGTCTCCGTCACGGCCTGCGTATCGATTATCATGCCAGACCCCTTGACCTCGGGATCCTGCCCCAGCCTCGACGTCACCGTCGCCGCCATCTTACTCACGAGCTCCTTGTACTTGGCCGGGTCCTCCTCAGAGCTCGCGTGGCCGTAGTAGTACACCAGCGGCAGCTTCACCGGCACCTGGCTCGGCCCGCTCGTCGGCGTCGTACCCCACCCGTCAACAGCCTCGACATCCAACAACGACCCGACGACGCTGGCGCTCAACGTCCCCGGCAAGCTCAGCATCCCCTCCTTGGGATCCGTGTTCACCACCAACGGCTGCGCGCCCACCCGCGCGGCATAACTCGTCAGCGTCCTCGTCAGGCTCGTCTTCCCCGTCGTCGGCGGCCCGCAGACGGCGATCCTTGGCCCTTCCCTCCTCTCGGCGGCGGCGCGCTGGCGCATGGCGGTGAGCTGGAAGTGCAGGTTCAGGACCGAGTTGGCGGGGGAGTCTTGTGGTTTGGCGTACTCTGCGACGGACTCTTCAGCCAGCACGCCCTCGACCTCGAGCTCGCATCCCTGCAGGGTGAGGATCTTGGATCTGGTGCCGGCAAAGGTGTAGATGTGCTGGAGGGCGAGCTCGGTGCCGTCTTTTTCGGCGGTGCCGGAGAGGAGTTTGAGGGTGATTTGGGTGTCGAAGGCGACTTGGAAGCGCCATTCCCAGAAGGGCTGGAGGCGGATTGTGCGGGTTTGGTTCGCGGACGTCGGTTGCTGGTGGAGGGTGTGTGTGTTAGCTGGCGGTTCTCGAGCTCTCTGGATGGTGTGGTTTCAAGAGAAAGACGGTGTTTATTTGCTTACTGGCGCCACAAGGTGGCCCAAGCCGGGGATCGACATGGCTAGATTATCTTATGATCATAGGATGTCGGGTCTTGAGGATAAGGGGCGTTGCGACCTCTGGAGGGTTGAGGAATCGTCAAAGATGCAGCAACTTGAGTCGCGTGGAAAGTCACTGCCAACGCGCCCATTGGGAATTTCAATTGGGGACCTTGACATCACGGCTGGGGATACTGGGATGGTCCGTGCGGGAGCTTCCCACACCTGGCGGGGGTTTATTCGGCGGGGCAGCGATTCCCAGGGCCGTCGTCACTGTCGCATGCGGCTTCCATGTTCCTGCATATTCGCCAGCTAGCGGGACTGGAAACACGGTGCGTATTATAATATTTTAAGAAGTAAGACTGTGATTCAGGCGTATTGATACAAGCTTTTCTTTCAAGAAAGACTTGATCAATGAACAAGGGATTCGTCGAGGCGCATGACCGTAAGAAGCAACCGCAAAAGTCCAGAAACATCGGCAAAAAGCGCGCGATCCAGGGATCCACCCCGGTGCGGTGATGCCCCTCAGGAACCCAAGCTCCACCTCACATCCCCCGGCTGCCTCCGCCTCGGCCGCATGTTCTTCCGCAGCAACCAATCATTTGGCCGTCTTACCTCGGACCTAACCAGCACCATTACGCAAGTCCCCCACGCCTCACCAGTCATCCCAGCTCCGCCACCCTTACGACCCGTTACGTACCGGCTCACGGCTCAATTGCTTCGCTGCCTGCTGACCTGATCTGAGCCCGCGGGACCGAAACCTTGAGAGGCGAGAGGCGCAAACGTCACCTTATTTGCACCCATTCAGCCACCCACCTGTAACTTCTGCGCAAGAACATCTTCTTGCAAAAGCGTCGACTTTAGACTACTACAAGCATCAACACCGCAGAGACCCTCAAGTCTCTCTGCAATCACCACTACACCTTACACACGTTACAATCCCAGCATCACACTGCCGAAATGTGTTCCGCAGACATCTTCCTCGGCCTCCTGGCCCTCCTCTTCCCGCCTCTCCCAGGTAATTACATTTCCATCCATCCGCGCATTCCAAATCGCATACTCTCAACTGAACCAAAACTAACATCTACTCCAACAGTCTGGGTCAAGCGCGGCATCTGCGGCGCAGACTCAATAATCAACATCCTCCTCTGCCTCCTAGGCTACATCCCAGGCCTCATCCACGCCTGGTACATCATCGCCAAATTCCCCGAGCCAGACTACGAATACGAGTCCGTCCCGCAACAGGACCGCGAGGGCGGCCGCGTCACCTACGTCTTTGTCCACGGCAACGGCCCCAACGGCAACGGTCCTCACACCCAGCAGCCGCGCCAGCAGCCCCGCCCCTCGCAGCACGGCGGCAAGGGTAACGGCGCCGTCGGATACGGTACCACGAACAACAGCAGCAACAACAACAACAATGCTGGCGGTTCCTCGAGACAGCAGCAGCAGCCTCAGCAGTACTCTGCGCAGCAGGGTGGCGCCGGCGAGGGAAGCAGCGATGGTGCTGTGCCGCCTAGCTATGCTGAGGTCGTGGCTGGCGACAACAAGATTCAGACTCGGGATTAGAGCAGGATGGAGATATCCTAGAGTGGCGTTGTAGGGTCTTTGACTCTACTGCTGCCGTTGCCATCCTCTATTTCTCTCGACTGCTTTCTTCTTGTTTTTCTCCGGCTTTTCTGGCTTTTCTTCGCTTAGGCTTGCCCGGCTTGTTATTCCATTGGTGGCTCTTATAAATTGGTTTAGTTTTTGTGAGCGCGGGGATTGTTTGGAACCCGTCGGTATGTGGAGTTGGGGTGGTTTGACGAAGTAATAACGTTTTGCACGAGTTTACGCGAGACACTGGTGGGATTTCTCACTGTATCATTCACATACACTAGGTACTAGGTACCAGATCCTCAAGACTCGTCTCTATAACGGGGTATCTTGGTCCAACCTTTCCGAAACGCCCATGCTTTTGTGACGTAGCTACCTAGGGGGAAGTCTAATGAAATGCCCCGTTTTCAGCCTCAAGCTATCCTCTTGCTTATAGTCCACCTAGCCCATGACCTCTGTCATCTTCCATGAGACGGGCAATCCAGTGATGTTCGCGTAGTGACAGCCAGCCGATAACTCTTGTACTAGACCAATGTCGGTAGTCAGTTAGTTACAGCTTCTTGCTTGCCGGTCTTCGCGTCTTCCTTGATGGCCGACGGGGCAGGGCGCTCATTAGGTGCGGGCTCCTTGTAGTGTCGCATGAGGTTCTGCGGCAGGAAGGTGTACCATTCCACGAGAACTTGACGAGCCTGCTTCACAAACTTGATGCCAATGTTGAGCTCGCATACGCAGAGTTGCAGTTTGAAACCTGGCTTCAGGCGCTGCAGGATTGAATCTTCCAGGTAGAAGGTGTCCCGCTGTTCATCAGACAAAGTGATGTCCTCTCCGTAGTCGTAGCCATCCTCAATGACGCAAGGCTTCGTGATGATTATTCCGACGGGCTCGAATCGGTGTCCCTTGCCTAGACGAATGCTCCGTGTGAGCCTGTGCGCCTCATCATTCGGCCGGTGAATGGAGATAATCTCGACGCTGCACTCCTCCTCGCCGATGACCTCAATGGTGCCGTATTTCAGACCATTAGCGACGGCATTGAACTGCTCCTGGGTAGCATTCATTGCCATTGCAACCTTGAAAACCGCTTCAGGGGAGAAATCCATTGGCCGCTGGAATTCCTCGGCGTCTCCAAAGAAGAAAAAGTCATTGCAAAACAGCTCCGACAGCGCCAAATTGAATTGGCCAGGAAATCGGAGGAGAGCTTGATGAGACAACGGCAGGTCGACTTTGGCCTTTTGGCAGAGATCCAGAGCTTCTTTGACATTGGCGTCATACTCTGGGCACACGTCGTGGTGGAGGATATAGGTGAGAAAGTTCTCTAGCAGGCCAACCGCCTTGCCCATCTGCGCGTAGTCCCAGGCCGTCTCGTTCGGGAGCGTCTCGGAGCAAAAACCCGCGACTACACCGGCAAAGTCGACATCCCAGCCATCGGGATCATCGTCGTTGTAAAACCGCGCACCACCGCCGGAGCTGTAGACGGTGTCAATGGCCGTTGCTTCTCGTCTCTCTGCCGGTGTCATGTCCTTGAGGTCGGCATCTACATTGCCGCCAAACATGCGAGGTGTGGTGTCGATGCCTCCCAAGAAGAGGTACTTGTTGAAGATCCGGTCGGAAGCGCCCAGACGGCGGCGAGCGCGGTAGCGCTGAATGCATGATTGGATGCGTCTTTTGGTCCGTTAGTTGAAGTTGTAAAGTCAAACGAGGAAGGAAGAATCTTACTCGGCAAAGGTCAACTCTCTGTAAGCCCACGTCAGTGATTGCCCGGAGCTAGCGATGGATGACACGAATCACTTACAGGCTGTAGATGTTCTCACGCTCCTCCTGGGCTTCGGCAGGAGCCATGGGAGGGTCGGCATAGAATTCTGGGAGAGCATGTCAGCAAGGCACAGCCGCGATCGAATGTGGTCCAATGAGGTATACCCTCGAAACCAGTGCCGCGATACTTGTGCATGGCAGTTGGACCGCGGTCGGCCGTGGCGGACTTTTTGCCAGCCATGTTGTCGCGGTGTTTTCGTTGTGGCTGAAGATGGATATCTTGTTGTATGAGGAGAGGAAGTGCAAGTCTACAGATCGCGGTTGCGTAGAGAAGAGAAGCAAGTGTACTGGAGGTGAAGACGGGTAATCACTTCACGCTTTTGGTCTTGGAAAAGAGATTCTACCGAAAGGTAAGGTGGCTAGTATGCAGGGAAAGGGTATTCCTCATTCTTTCCACTTCCGATTCCATAACTTTCCCATCGCACTTACAAAGGAAGGAGACGGTTTGCATCACCGCCTTCCTTGTATCACAACTTACAGTAAGAGCACACTGAAAAAAAAACCATGGAATTAGCAGGAAACTCATTCCCAAGATGCTTTCTGGTCTCCCCCCGGCGCAACACAAGTATGTTGAAAAAGCATGAGATACTGTTTGGTCCTCGGAAACGGTATGCGCAGATCGCGGATCCGATCTAAACTTTGCCTGATGTAAGAATCCATACGACCCAATCACTTCAGGCATTCCCAGTTATCGGAGGCCTGCTGCAGACGATCTTCCATACAAACGCTGACGGTGAGCCAATTGTCTCCGAGAGCCTGGCTTGCTCAGGGGTTTGTGACGTGAAAAGCACGCCCGGTGGGTTGGTGGGTGGAAGCCTGCGTGCCGTACGTGCCTTAGGTACGTGGGACGCGGCATAATATCATTGGAATTGTAGGATGGCTTGCATCTGCAGCGCGGCATTTCGCTTCTTTGAGGCGGGTGGAAAAAGCTGAGGCGGAGTTACAATCACCATGCATGAAAAGTCCCCATCGCATTCGTATGGCGCGCGCCGCAGGAGGAAGAGGATGAATGATGACTGACCAAGGCGGCGGGCTGCATATTCCATCTGCTGTGTGGAAAGCCCAGCTGACACGATTCGGTCCTGTCACGGGAGAGCAAGAGGGGCATCTCTCGTGCGCTGGAGAGGCAGCGGTGAGACCATCCGATGCAGATAACACGACATGACCCGAGCAGCTGGTGGTATCGTGAAGAGAGGCAGATACGGGCCGTTGGTTCCCTTTGGATCTCACAGGCGTGGCGATGCAACCTTTTTGTGGTAGTGGTGGGAGGCATCACGATGAACCTGTCCAACGATCCGTGCCAGATCTTCGGCAATGGCGAAACTCGCGACTGCCATTTCGTGTAGAGTCGCCGCTGATTCATGAGATACAGTCACACCGTCGAGATTGTTCAAAAGCGAAGGTCCCGAGAGAGAATGCTCCGTGAAAGCCAGCGCCAGACTCGGAGAGATACGCTGTAAGGTAAGCGAAGTCGCAGGCCAGCTGACGCATCGCCCTTTGTATGCAGGATCCTCAGTATATTGAACACCAGTGGGAGTTAGCTCGTCTGCCACGACAACCTTGACCAAAGCCTCGACTTGCTGTGTCGTGCAAATAAAGGGAATATGAGCTGCGCCTATTCAGGCCCTGTTGGAACTTTGGAGCAAGGTTGAATAGAGGGGAAGAGACAAGGAACTTGAGTAAGGCACTCGGCCGACTGCGGGACAGGCGGTTGGGGTCCATGGCTCACGGAGTGGCTCGAGTATGGAATGCCTGTGGTTCGTGTGTACGCCTGGATGTGGGAGCGACATGGGCCAGCGGCTGGACAAGGCGGATTCTGAAAGGAAAGGGCTGAATTGAAGTTGAAAAGTGAGGGAGGAAGAGGAAGAAGGGAGATTATTGGTGATGTGGCTGAGCAGATTCGCAGCTTCCGCCACCTTTCTAGTTCTTTTCCAACGTTGGACTCCCGCAGCGACCGGCAAGGGTCTTTTTTGGAGGGGCACAGACAAAGCCTGGAAGTGGATGGAGGGGGCGGAAGAGGAAGTAGCGTCGTTTCGATAGGTAGAAGAGGTCCCTGAGAATAGCGGGCAGCGGGGGTTCGTTTGCGTTTGCGGTTGTTCTGGTCCCTTTTCCTTGTTCCATCCCGTGCCACCCACCTCACCCCAAGGCACCTGAAGGTAAATCATGCCTGCTACCAGCACCGTTGCGACGTCGTGTTTGTGTCTCTGTTCTCGAACGCCTCTGGCCAAGTTGGACGGGAGCAAGCAGCGCTCATTGCCTGAAAAGACTTCTTGTCCCGTCCCGTCTGCCACTTGCACAAGGCAAGGTACTTTAGGTAAGGTACTCCGTGCCTAGGTGGGTAGGTAAGGTAGATACGTACTCAATGGAACCCTCCCTCAGGCTTTGGGGGAAGGGGCGCGACGATCCACTGCAAAAAAAGTACCTTGTGCTGCTGAAAGTACCTTGCACTTCGTTGGGGACACAGAGATACCTTTTCAAAGTTCCAAGTACGAAGTGCCTTACGGTACAACATCGCAGCGCCTCGGAGGTACGTACCACTTCGCGAATGGCATTTTCAATCTCGCTCTCGCGCCCAAATCAATTTGGTTGCTGCTGGGCTGCCGGCGCCTGCCAAACACATTCACTCATTCATCGTGTATTCGTGACTACGTCTCCTTCTTTCTCCTCCCCATCCTGTCATCTAACCTTGTTCCCTTGTCACCATCCTCCCACACCACCCCGGAACTAGACCAACTGCATTTTAACCTCTCCCCGTCCCCTTCATCTCGACACTGGACTCCTGGAGGCTCGTCTCTCTTCAAGTTCTCAACATTGCCGATCCACAGCTCTCAGGCTCGCGCCTCCATTCGCTTCCCTTGCCAAGCCGTCTCGACTACCGTTTACCGACATTTACCAGATAGAAAGAGCCAGAGAAATAGAAAGCCAAGAAGACGCACAACGCGCAGACATACATCAGTTCGCCACGCCGCGCTACGGCCATCCAGCATAACATCCGTTACAAAACTTTCCATTTACCCCGACTTCCACGCGCCAGGCGCATCTAGGATACCCCCTGGGCAACCGAATCGCCCATAGACACTCTTCAACAACCACCGATTCTCTCTCGTTTTTTCCAACTCTCCCTAGCGCAAGCACCATGTCCAAAACAAAGATTCCCAATCTCCCTGATCTCTCTGATCTTCTCGACTACGATCACACCGTTGCTGGCCAGTAAGTACTTGCTCTGCCTCGCTTCCCTCGCCCTCGGCGCCCCCTGTGCTCGACGAGGTGCGCTGTAAAGTCTCGCAAAGGAATCAAGATTCTAACGCTAGTTCGCCACTTTCAGTGCTGGAACCATGACCACTGCCGATGGCTCCATGTTCATCAAGCCCTGTACGCAGGCAGAGATCGATTTTTATCAATCGGCCTACTCAGACCCTGCGCATGCCGACTTCAAAGAAATAATGCCCGACTTCTGGGGAACCTTGAGCCTTGTCGACCCTCTCGAACTCAGCTCTGTCGAAGATGGTGTTCCCGGTCCCGTCGCCTCGCCTGAGGCCAAGAAGGAGCTCGAGGCCTCCGTTACCGGGCAGCCCCCGGCCGATTCGCATCAGGAGAACGGAAAGTGGGTGCAGAACAAGTCAAAGAAGATCAAGACCGATCAGTCGGTCGTCCTCAACAACTCTGGCTCGGGCTTTACCTCGCCCAACTTTCTCGACGTCAAGTTGGGTGTCAGGCTGTGGGCCGACGATGCGCCTGCCGAGAAGAAGCGCAGGTTCGACGACATCACGAGCAAGACCACACACGGCCCCCTGGGCTTTAGAATCGCGGGTATGAAGGTCTGGCGCGGCTCCACCATGAAGTCGGAGCTGGATCAGAATGACTACAAGGTATACGATAAGGACTACGGCCGCACCTACGTAAATACCGATAATGTTGTCGAAAACTTCCGTAAATTCATCTTCAACAAGGCCGCCGGTATCGACGACGACCTGGCACGCGCGGTTGTTACGGCTTTCCTGCATGACCTGCGAAACGTCGAACGTGTCCTCTCTTCGGAAGAGAGCAGAATGTACTCGGCTAGCTTACTGTTCGTTTTCGAGGGCGACGGCGACAAGCTCAGAGAAGCCATTGCGCAGAACAACGCGGCCGTCGACAGTATCGTGGCCGCGGAGGCCAAGGTTGAGGCAGAGAGCGAGAAGCCTGGTAGAACTACCTCCCGTGTGGATAGTGGCATCGAGCTGATCGAGGAAGACCGTGTGACGATCCATGTTCCTGATCACGGTAGCCTTTCAGACGACGATGACGATGACGACGATGTCGAATTGCCCAAGGTCTTCACGTTGAAACTTATTGATTTCGCTCACGCACAGTGGACTCCCGGCCAGGGTCCCGACGAAAACGCGCTCAAGGGCGTGCGGAGTTTGATCAAGATATTCGAAGAAATGGAAAAGGAAGAGTGAGGTCCAAGACCACTTCCCTGCCGGCTCGATAGAAGTTGCTCGGGATACAGAGGCTACCGGTCCTCGACTTTCGCAGCACCACCACGAAAAGTTTTGCGGGCCATGATTTGTGCGATAAACAAAGACCATCATCCACCAACAGGCTACAGACGAGCACGGTTTGCTCAACGATTACAATACCCAGATACAGTCGAGCGCGCTTTGGTGCGAAGTAGAAGTCGCTCCTGAGGAGGACAACAGGCTCGCATCCATGATAACGACCTTGAGATACACCATCATCATCATCACACCAGGCGTCGGGGATTCCTTTGCAGACTTATTCAATACCACTATTTTATTCTTATGATTTGTGCATCTGTTGCTTCGTAGTCTGAAGGATGTCACTACCGCGTGCTAACGGCAGGGAACCCAAAGGTTACCTCGCATCAACTATGGGCCCTGCATGGAACCAATGCAGGCCGGCTGCACAGGTAGAACACGGACGACATCTACTAAAATTGCGGGAACCCCACACTGAGATGTTGCTCGGGCAATGCGGGAGGGTGGGTTAACATTCAGTGAAGGAAATTGGGCATGACGAATGCCCGGAAGTAGCGGTATCATCGAGGGCTTCTCCTAGCAATACAGGACAGACCCAGGCATACAGTCTAGTAGTAGTATATAATACCAATTGTAATCGTAAGGCAGTGTACTTCTCCAGTTGTCCTGGCTTGAGTTGTCTTGAATGACGGACACGATTTACATGCAAGGCCTGAGAGATTCTATTCTGGAGACTGGGGTGGCATATTCGAGAGCTCTTCACTACGGAGTTTCAAGATTTGGGTATTTCTCAAGAGGTTCGAGACAGCGTCGTGACTCTCCCTAGATAGCTTGGTGCAAAGGTCTGACTCTTCCGTTGCCAATGCCTCTGATTTCCGTCACCCATTCGTGCTTGTTCTTTCCCCATCCGCTCTTGCTCAATAATTTGCTCATTTAGTTCGCACGTTCAATTGGAATAGAGTCTTGAAGAGAAACCGGAGGGATTTCCAAAGATAGGATAGATGTGAACGAGGAAGTGGAAAGGGATCACTGAATGAGGAAGTGACTGCATGTATATGAACGTTCAGGTTTCCTACAATTATTCTATGAGGGAAACACTGATGAATTGGTTATAGCTAGCTCTTCTACTAACTGAACCATGGACAATCAACTGAAGGTGGTCATTCGGAGTTGGTGTGAAAGAGCACGAGAGACATCCGGCAGAGCTTACCCAGTACGTACTGCTACCAGTGGGTGGGGCGAAGTCGGAACGGAAAGCGCTTTCTCCGACACTTCCCTGTCAGTGCTGTCATGTCTCGTCGCACGCAGCGTGCAGCAACCTAGACTTTTTTGAGGCCTCAACCAGTGACCATCGCACTTGGAGGTCCTGTTTTCACCCATAGGTCACCTACTCTCCGCCACCATGGACGACCTCTTGAATCTTGAGCTCTTGTCGCTCGTGTCCAAGGTGACCTCCGAACTGCAGAACCATTTGGGCGTTTCCGACAAGACGCTCGCCGAGTTCATCATCGCCCAGCGAGTCGAAGCCGAAGACTACGATGGCTTCAAGAAGAAGCTCGCCGGCATGGGTGCCGACTTCCCCCCGAGTTTAGTCGAGAGCGTCGATCGCCTGGTGCTCACTATGCACCCAAAGATGAAGGGCAAAGCAAAGAAGAATAGCAACGGTGCCGGCAGCAGCGACGAACACCACCATCGCAGCGCCGCAGAGAAGGACGAGATCTTTAGAGGCCTCTCGGTGCCCGACAAGCCGGTGGCGTACGACAGTATAGGTGACGGCGTCGACGCCATTGACGATACGCTAGCGCTTTTGGAAGGGTTGGAGGGAAAGGCGCGGAAAGATAAACCAGACTCGCGCAAGCGAAGCCGCAGCCCAGACGACGGGCGCGACTCACGGCGGAAGCGGAGGGGTCGGTCGAGGTCGAGGGAGCGGAGGAAGCGCGACAAGTACCGGTCGAGATCACGATCGCACGATGATTACGAGAGCGGACCTTCGCTGAAGCAGAGGAGTCGGAGACGCAACTACGATGACGAGGACGATGGCCGCTTTAGGAGGGCACCCGAGCCCGAAGTCGACGATGCGCCTCAGTTGCACAAGGTTTACAGTGGGCATGTCACGGGTATCAAGGATTTCGGCGCCTTTGTCAACCTGCATGGCGTACGTGGCAAGGTGGATGGTTTGGTACACATTTCGAGGCTGGTGGAAGGTCAGCGGGTCAATCACCCGTCAGATCTGTTGGAAAAGGGCCAGGACGTCAAAGTCAAGGTTGTCAATATCGAGGGGAACAGGATAGGACTGTCAATGAAGGAGGTGGACCAAGAGACGGGCATGGATCTGTACCCGGAAGACAGGATATCCTCGGGCGCAAATATGCAAGCGTTGGGTGGCGGCGGCGGCGGCCGGAATGGAAACATGTTTGACGATGGGCCGATGCCACCACCACAGCATCAGCCTCGCCGGCAGAAGAAGCGCATGACGTCCCCGGAAAGATGGGAGATCCGCCAGCTGATCGCGTCCGGTGTCGCGAAGGCTTCCGATTACCCCGACCTCGAAGAAGATTATAACGCGACACTGACAGGCGATGGAGAATTGGAGCTGGAGCAGGATGTCGATATCGAGGTTCGAGAGGAGGAACCGCCATTCCTGGCCGGTCAGACGAAGCAATCATTGGAACTGTCACCCATTCGAGTCGTCAAAGCACCCGATGGCTCTATGAACAGAGCTGCCATGTCGGGCACTGCGTTGGCAAAGGAGCGAAAGGAGCTAAAGCAACAAGAAGCAGAGGCTGCCGCGGCGGAAGACTCCAAGGTCGACCTCTCTGCGCAGTGGAACGACCCGATGGCAGATCCAGACAAGCGCAAGTTCGCCAGCGATCTACGAAACGCCAAGTCCCAGATGGCCCAGAGCAAGCCCGACGCTGTTCCGGAATGGAAGCGAGCTGTGGCGCCAAAGGACCAGACTTTTGGCAAGCGGACGAACATGAGCATCAAGGATCAACGAGAGTCGTTGCCTGTCTTCGCCTTTAGGCGGAAGTTCTTAGACGCTGTTAGGGAGCACCAAGTCATGGTGGTTATCGGAGAGACTGGTTCAGGCAAGACGACGCAACTGACGCAATATCTCGCCGAGGATGGCTTCGCCAACGACGGAGTCATTGGTTGCACACAGCCCAGACGTGTAGCTGCCATGTCCGTTGCTAAGCGTGTGGCCGAAGAAGTTGGCACACCGCTGGGTGAGGCTGTCGGTTACACGATTCGTTTCGAGGACAAGACCAGTCCTGCGACGAAGATCAAGTATATGACGGATGGTATGCTTCAGCGTGAAATCCTCGTCGATCCCGATCTGAGGCGCTACTCAGTTATCATGCTCGACGAGGCCCACGAGCGTACCATTTCTACGGATGTCTTGTTTGCGCTTCTGAAGAAGACGATGAAGCGTCGGAAGGATCTCAAGGTCATTGCCACATCGGCAACGCTCGACGCCGACAAGTTCTCTTCGTATTTCGACGGCTGTCCCATTTTCACGATTCCTGGTCGCACGTTCCCCGTCGAGGTGCTGTACTCACGCGAGCCCGAATCTGACTATCTCGATGCTGCGCTCGTCACCGTGATGCAGATTCACCTTACCGAACCGCCTGGAGATATCTTGCTTTTCTTGACGGGTCAGGAAGAAATCGATACATCGGCTGAGATTCTGTATGAGCGGATGAAAGCATTAGGACCCAACGTCCCAGAGCTCATCATTTTGCCTGTATACTCTGCACTCCCCAATGAGATGCAGAGCCGTATTTTCGATCCTGCACCTCCTGGCTGCCGAAAGGTGGTCATTGCCACCAACATTGCCGAAACATCCATCACAATCGATAACATTTACTTCGTCGTTGACCCTGGTTTCGTCAAACAGAACGCTTACGATCCCAAGTTGGGCATGGATTCATTGGTTGTCACGCCGATTTCGCAAGCCCAGGCGAATCAACGTGCTGGCCGCGCCGGACGTACAGGACCTGGAAAGTGTTTCCGCTTGTACACCGAAGCGGCCTACCAGTCCGAGATGTTGCCTACAACCATCCCCGAGATCCAGAGGCAGAACTTGTCGCACGTCATTCTCATGCTCAAAGCCATGGGCATCAACGACCTGTTGCACTTTGACTTCATGGACCCCCCGCCAATTAACACTATGCTTACAGCATTAGAAGAGCTATATGCGCTCAGTGCTCTGGATGACGAGGGCCTGCTGACGCGACTGGGACGAAAGATGGCAGACTTTCCCATGGAACCGTCTCTGGCCAAGGTGCTCATCATCTCCGTTGACATGAAGTGCTCAGCAGAGATGCTCATCATTGTCGCCATGCTCAATCTCCCCAATGTTTTTTACCGCCCCAAAGAGAAGCAGTCGCAAGCAGACCAGAAGAAGGCCAAATTCCACGACCCGCACGGCGACCACCTCACACTGCTGAACGTCTACAACTCATGGAAGCAAAGTAGTTACTCGAGCCCCTGGTGTTTCGAGAACTTCATCCAGGCGCGTTCAATGAAGCGCGCCAAGGACGTGCACGACCAGCTCGTTAAGATCATGGACCGGTACCGACACCCCATCGTCAGTTGCGGGCGGCATACGCAGATTGTGCGGCAGGCGCTCTGCTCTGGCTTCTTCCGCAACGCGGCGCGCAAGGATCCGCAGGAAGGGTACAAGACGCTCATCGAGGGGACGCCGGTGTACCTCCACCCGAGCTCGGCGCTGTTTGGGAAACAGGCCGAGTGGGTCATTTACCACACGCTCGTGCTGACGACCAAGGAGTACATGCACTGCACGACGAGCATCGAGCCAAAGTGGCTCGTGGAAGCGGCGCCCACGTTCTTCAAGGTTGCGCCGACGGATCGGTTGTCCAAGAGGAAGCAGGCGGAGAGGATCCAGCCGCTGCATAATAAGTATGCTGGGGAGGACGACTGGAGGCTGAGTGCGCAGAGAAAGGGCGGTCGTGGAGGTGGTGGTGGCGGAACGTGGGGTTAACTCCCCGGCAGGCGAGGCCCATCTCATGGGGAGGGCCAAGGGAATGGGGAGGGCGGGTGGATGCATGGATATGTGGATGGCGAGGATTCAGGTTGTTATAGCTCAGTGAATATACCCAAGAAGAGAGATCTGATGCATACTACTACGTATTCGTACGCCTCCTGGGATGGCGAACGCGTCGCCTGTGATGCGCGAGACTGAAGACCGTAGACGATCCTCGAGGGGTGGGTTGGAATTTGTCAGCTTTGTGTTTGTTTTCTTGTTGGCCTTGCGTTGCTGTATAGAGTAGCAGCCAAGACTGGTTCGTAGAGTCGCAGCTTCAACGAGAGCCTCATCGGGACTGGTTCGGGAATGCCGGGGGGAACACAGTCCGCCGCGGACTGAGCCCATGCGAAGCTGGTCAAGACGGGTTCATAGCCAAGACGTCGGGAGCGTAGGAGATGGATCGGGATGGACTAAGCATCGATAAGCATTCGCCGAACTGAGGAGGACTTGGCTTTCCATGATGAGTAGACCTTGGCGCTGTGTTGAACCTGAGGTCTGAGAGTGGCTTCCGGGGTCAGATTGATACCGTGTTGCCTAAGTCCAAGACTTGAAGGTCTCATGCCGCTGTAGTACAATGACTCGGCCGATAGCCTGGACAAGGGCGATGGGAATGGCAGGTCGGAGCCGTTCTTTGCACCCGGCTCGGCGATGTAAGTGGTTTGTAAGGGTTCTAGAACGGAATCTCGGTAGGGTGTCGGATATGCATAATCCGTGGACGGGGAGATCTCAATAGCTTGAGAAGTCAGCCGTACGGATACTTAACTTCAGTTCCTTATCGATCTGGCGATGATGGAGGCCGCTTATTTAGACTTTGTCGGTAAGAGATGGGAAATGGTACGATGCACTGGGAATGACTCGCAGCGGGGTTCTCAATGTTCTTTTCTGTCCTTCTGTGGCTTCTTTACCTGCGTTAGGTAAGGAAAGAATCCCAGCAGGGGATCAATCAACGAACCCTCTTTTGCCAAATTTAGGGGTTAATTCTGTATATTAACTACCAGATGCTTCCCGCTGCGAGGTTGAACTCTAAAATCGCCCTCCAGGCTTACGGCAACGTCTATCGGGAAAATGTGGGTTTCCTTTTTCCTCGTGGTTCTAGTGATACCGCCAAGACGTTTCGTGATGGGGACGCGTTCAACAGCCCTCTGCGAATGCTTTATCCGGCAGTGGTCTAAGGGGTTGGGGCAACTTGGGTTTCGGCGTTTGGCCTGATGTTTCCGAGGGGTAGATCATGTAGAAGGTATTACAGTTACACTGAGACCTTACGGATTTCAGTATGAGTTGGTCGGATAGTGGGGGGGATGGTAGACGGAGGGTGGCTCTTTTTACAATAAGCTTGAATACCCCCCCTCTCACCATCCTACCTACATCTGGAAAAGACCGTTCTGGAGTTTCTCTCTTTGATGGATGGAGGGCGGGTCTGTTCGAATTTAGAGTTGGGACAAAGTTGCAGGCACTTGACGAAAAAGTTTGGATGGCATCTGTCAGATTTACAGTGTTATTTCCCAGTGTCATGAGACGAGACGAACAACGATAACTCCGACGACGACACCAAGGAGTTGGATAACTATTTAAGCAAGACGCTGAAGCACTAGCAGCAACTACCGAGTCATTTGCTTACACGCCTTGCATGCATTCGACGAAGCCGAAGCCGAGATGACACGCCACCACCGGCCCACGGCGATTCACCTCGCCACTGTCCTCGCGCTGCTGTCTGTCACAACGAACCTGCCTGGCCTAATGTTGGTCCCCGGCGTTGCGGCAGTGGAGGATCTAGAGGCTGAGGACGTCCCGCCCGAGTGCGCTCAGGTTTGCGCGCCTATAGTACAGCTCACGGCGCGGTGCGAGGCACAGGTGGAGGCCCAGTTCGGGAAGGACAAGCGGGATCTACCGATTCGACAATACCATGATGGATCGGTAAAGGACAGGGATGTCAAGGGAAGGATAGAACGGAGAGGGGATGGTAAGAAGAGAAGGAGAAGGAATCTACAGAGGATGCTGGGTCGGAGACTCAGCGGGAGACAGGAGCCGGAGTCAGAGGATAGCAGCGACGACGAAGAGGAGCCCACGGCGAGTCTGGCTCCAGGGTCGGGCTTCGCTGCGGTGCCTACGTTGGGCGTCGGGCGCTCAGCGAGCGCGGAGGATGCTGCGAAGGAGGCTTCCGAGAAGGCTGCTGAGGCGGCGGCGAAGGATGCTTCGAGGGCGTGTGTTTGTGGGGAGAGGGGGTTTGACGTTGCCGGGGCTGCGTTTGGGTGTTTGTCGTGCATTTCGCGGAACGTTACGGCCGTGGAAGCCAATGAGGGTGAGTTTACCTCTTGCAAGAGTCGAGACTGTTCACTTGGCTCAGTCTTCTGAGAAGGAGGCGATCATTCTAACGATGGAGTGCAGATATCAGAGAAATCATTGGAGAATGCGGCTTCGTTGCCGCGCCGGCCGCTCCGGTCCCGGCGCCGCCGGTGACGATTTCGACGACTACGACTTCATCTCCGCCGATAGTCCCACCGCCAGTGTTGAACCCAGCCGTGACAACAACGTTGCCGGCAAACTTGGCCCCCGCGCTACCCTTCTCATCGTCGTCTACCTCTTCGTCCTCGTCATCGGTACCCCTTCCCCCAGCGCCCGCTATACCACCCGCCATCCAGACATCTACCTCAACAACTGCACCCCCTCCGACCATTCCGCCGGCAGTTCAGACTCCATCAGCCTCACCTACTCCGCCGCCGCCATCCGTACCCCCCGTGAACGGGGTTTCTTCGGCCCCGTCTTCGGAGTCCATCACGCCGGTGACGGTCTTTGTTCCACCGAATTTTCAAACGCTGCCGTCCATCGTGCCTCCGAATGATTTTCGTAACGCACCGTCTCTGCCTGATGCGAATGGAAACCAGATGAGTAGTGCGGAGGGGCGATCTAGGGTACTCCGGTTGTGGGGGGCGGGCGGTGCGTGGGTGGTTATTCTGGCTTTGGTCATACTGGGTTGAAGACGGGGATGATGTCATTGGCCAAACTCGTGTCTAAGAGCAAAGCGGTCAAAGACAATGGAATGATTAAATAATCTGTCCTCCTTCGCTTGAAGTTTCAGTGGTTGAAGATTCATCCCTTGATCCCGCATTGAGTGAAAGCGATGGCCTCGACTTGTTTCTCAAGAAAAGTTCCATGTTCTCGAGTGAGAGTTGCGGTCAATCTGATGTGATTACATAGTCTATACATACTAACGACTTGTCGGATTCTAGTTTGACATTCCTTGGGGGCTTCGTTTGTAGGAAATTAGACTTGAGTGAGCTGACACTATGTATCTTGATACTTGCATCTGACTCCTCCTATTCGATCTTCGTCCTGCAGTATTGGAGAAGAGCTCTACAGACCCAATTGGCTACCTGACTTTGATGTAGTCTAAAAATAAGAACAGAAAGGAAATTAGGTCGCATACCTTAGTCTTCAGAAGGGAGCCTTTCAATATGGATACATTTACATCTTCCAGAGCGGTAACTGTTTACCAAAAATTTGCTCTCGAGTATAAACTTTCGACACAGAAGAGCAACCGAGTTCTCAGGAAAGACTCATTGCTTTCCTTCCAAACCATATGAGCAGTTTTTGACGATACACGATAAGAGATTGGGGCGTCTCGACATGTCGCAGCATGAGAGGATTCAGGGAATGCTATTTGGATAACATATACTTGACCAATCCTCCTGCATGTGAATTAAAGATCTCAACCGCCACTATTGCGAATGAGAAACTTGTATCGCTTATCCTCTCCACAGGAAAGATTCCAGAGAACACTTTTGTGCGGCAGCTCTTGCTCCCTGGTTTTTCATAATAAATCACGGGTTCTGCAAAATGTCTGGAATCCTATTAATGGTCAAAGCCACACCGCGATATTTTCCACGCCATTGGAATGCAACGTCAGCCAAGCTGGATTCAAGGCAAGGGCCGATCATAGCCCGAAGAGTGGCACTTCCGAAGCATTGCCGTTGCAGCACTAGGGGATGTATCCGCAGGCGAGAAGGCGTACTCCACTGGGCCGTGCGGTCCAGATGTGCTGTCCACTAGATGCCGTAATGCAGCCAGTGAGTTTCACGGCACTTGATCAGGCGGAACTGGAGTCATAACTTTGAACTGAAGATTTGTGTGGGTTGATCAACAGACTTCATCCGGGCATGTGGGAGTTTAGCGTGATCGTGAGATCGTTGGCGAGTGTTCTTCTGCGGATTGGACCAGCTGATTTGGATAAGTGTTGTCCATTAAAGGCAGCTGAAAGCATCATTGCGAAAATGGCGGGTGCGTGACGTGAAGTAGGGCTATTATTTAACCACCATAATTGTGTACAACGTTATTCGACTTGCTGTTCATTGGAAATTGAACAGATCAATGGCGCCAGATGGCTCATTACATCTGTGAGCGATGAACAGCGTGCAAAAACCAGATTGTCGGACGAATGCTGACTCTGCTCAATGAGACACTATTTCTATCTTGACAGTCGAATTCGTGGCTCAATGATAATTAATGAGGCGAAGGCCCAATATCGAAATTCGAGATACAGCGTTCCACCTATCCGTGCCAGTTCGAGAAGAAAGTCGGTCAAGCAAGGTGAAGGAGATGAAGGGACGCCATATTTAGTACGCGGACCCAAGGATCGGGGAATCTTCCTTGATATCATCCCACGGCCCACCGACTGGGTCTCGCCTTCATGTTGTTAGCCAAAGCTGAAAGAGGAGATCAGACTGCAAGGGGCTCGTAGCCGAGGCAAAAGCGGAGCAAAGCAACCATCAAACGAGGGCTGCCATCCGATATTCAAGAGAGTGAAAAACCACAAAAGTCGAGCATTAGCAAAATAAACCCGTTTTCAAAGCTGGCTGGGGAAGCTAGCTTTGAAAATATTTTGGGCAACGACCTGTTGTGTTCGTGCAACTTCGCCTTATGGAATGGTCCTTAAACCATGACCTGGGAAACACAAGTTGACAAGACAGGGCATCCACATCCAAAACCGTGCCGCTTTTTCTTGGTAACTCCACCGGGGCGAACCCCTTCACTAATACAGATTCGAATACGACGCCCGACCACTACGCCGTGGAAACCAGCCTTGTGAACGTCTGGATTGGTCGTTGACTTCCGGAGCGGGAGGCTCAGCCCCTGAGCGGGAGCAATCAAAGCGACACGTTTTTTCTGCCCTTGGAAGCTGGGAGTTGGAGCCCTCCAATCCCAAATGGTATGCGTAAACGGGTGTGGAAAACTTGGAAGTGCTCGGCAACTTGACGGGTTTAACGCGCCGCGTGGCCAGATGACCAAAGACAGTCCGTCGCTCTGATGTAACGAAACTAAAAGAAGACCGGCGGCACTTAGGAATATTCGTGAGCTGTCATCACTTGAAACAAATAGCAAGACACTGAAAGTGAACTAGAGGAAGGAAAAAAATATTGACTTGGAGAAAAGCCGCTGGTCTAAAGAATTCGATGCAACGGTGCAGGAGATCTTTGCCAATCACGCCCCCAAGAGCGACCAGCGCCATCAAGATCTCGGCGGCTTGAGTGAGACCACCCCTGTCTAGCGCGGGACAATGGCTCGAATGGTCAATGGAGAAAAAGAATAGGGGAACGGCGGAATCCTGCCCGTCACTTCAAAGAAAAACAATCCACCATGTTCACGACATCCACTCAGACCACCATCAGGCCCCCGTTGTAGTCCACTTCGAGCCCACCTTGTCCCGATCAAGGGCCTGTTCCTGGATGTCAAACAGGGGGTGGGCTTACACACATGCGCCCTCCGCTTCATTGGCCTCGGGACGACGACACCTTTGCGCAGACTGTGCCTGAGCCGCCAGCCAACCGCCGTGCCGTTCGTGGCATTCCATGAACGAATGCGGACTTAGTGCGCATGTGTTTATGTGTTGGTGTGTTTGAGGTTCTCTGGGCCTGCAGGAAACATGTTCTTGTGCCCACTCACAAGCGCATATGTCAATGCATAAGTGGCATAGAGACATGGAGATGCGAGGAGTGGAACCACGATTACTTACGTATGTTGGCAGACGATGCACAAGACCCTTGATATATCTCCAGAACCGGCAGAGTCTGTCAAGGGGCCGAGGGGATGAGCGGGCTATGTATGTTCTAGTTCGTTCTCCATCCAGAGCCCCTGAACGAACCAGTGCTCCCGGTACTGCTCACCAAGGCTCTGTCAGTACGAGGGGATCCAATGAGAATGAAATTGCTGGAGAAACAGGTAGGTCGTAGACCCCCCCTGAGCATCTCAGCCCGTCTCTCCGCGGGTGAATCGAATGGCGAGGAGCGAATCTGGGTCGACCGTCTTTTTCGGGTCGGTATAAGACTCATGGTAACCCCATGGGAGCAAGCGCCTTGCGCATCTAGGCCCTCCCTCTCACCTTCTTTCAAGATTCCTGTTCTGGTTTCTTAATTCATTCTTTTGTTCAAGAACAAGCCTTCGAAGTTCTTCATTCTGTTCACTCACTTTACAGTTCGAAGACCCATTTCTGTCGTTTCTTAATTGTGTTTGATATTTCCAGTTTCTGTCTTTCTGCATAGTTATTACAAGTTATTCCACCTAGTTTCATATTCCTCATATCCATCCTTAGCCCACGATGGCGCCTTCGCTTCTCTCCACGCTCTCTTCCGCCCTCCTCCTCACGTCATCCGCGGCCGCTATCCAGACCTACCAACTCGCCGACAGCTACGACTCGACCAACTTTCTTGAGAAGTTTGGTTTCTTCACGGTATGTTCCAAGTCGATAAGTGATGCATTAGAACTTTGGCTGATCATCTATCTAGAGCGACCACTCCACCGGGAACTACAACGATGTTGACCCCACCGGTGGATATGTCAGCTACAAGTCGGCAGCAGATGCTCAGAGCATGGGTCTCGTAAAGACTGAGGGCGGTGACCTGTACCTCGGTGTCGACTCTACATCTACCCTCGATGCCGCTGGTATCGGCAGAAGCAGTGTAAGAATCGAGAGTACGGCCAAGTACGGTCAGGGACTTTTTGTCATCAACTTTTCCCATCTTCCTAAGCCTGTCTGCGGTGCCTGGCCTGCGGTGTAAGTTCCTTTCACATTCTTCAGCCCATCCATAATGCTGATCAGATACCACCAGCTGGACCGTTGGCAACCCCTGGCCCGCTGCCGGCGAAATCGACATCGTTGAGACCTGGAACGAGGACAATGTGAACAAGGTCGTCCTTCACACCGACGGCACGCTCGGCGAGTGCCGTATCGACGGAACGAACATGACCGGCACCATCAGCAAGCCCAACTGCGCAAACTATGCCGCAGGCCAGTCTGACAACGAAGGCTGCGCCGGTCTTGATGGCGCTGCCCCCTTTGGATCCGCCGAGGGAGGAGTTTACGCCATGCAATGGACTGACACCGCCATCCGCGTCTGGGGCTTTACTCACGCCAACGTTCCCGCCGACATCGCGAGCGCCAACCCGAACCCCGATGCCTGGGGCACGCCCAGCTTCACCACCAGCACCTGCGCCGCTGACAAGCTGTTCGAGGAGCAGAAGCTCGTGGCCAACATTGACTTCTGCGGTGTGGCCGGAAACGATGGTATCTGGACCCAGACTTGTGAGGCGAAGACTGGTATGACTTGCAAGGAGTACGTTGCCGCCAACCCGACTGCCTTTGCCGATGTTTTCTTCAAGATCAGCTCCATCAAGTACTACAACCTCAAGGATGGCAACGCCACTGCCTCAGTCATCTCCAGCTCAGTTGCCGCTTCGACTGTCGCTGCCTCTACCTCTGTCGCGCAGACCGCTGTCGTCAGCTCCGCCTTGTCCACCGCTGTGGCCTCCGAAGAGCCTGTTGCGACTTCTGCCGCCGCCGTTGAGAGCTTGACCACCCGTCTGGCGACCTCCACCGTTTATGCTACCAACATCAAGACCATCACCTCTTGTGCCGCCGAAGTTACCAACTGCCCGGCCCGCGAGACCCCTCAGGTCGTCACCGAGGTCGTTGCTGTCACTACCACCGTCTGCCCCGTCGTCGACGTCCCTACGCAGTTGACCGTCATCAAGACCGAGGTCCACACCATCACCTCCTGCGCTCCTGAGGTCACCAACTGCCCCGCCCGACAGACCACCGTCACCAGCCAGGCAGTCATCCCGACGACCGTAGCCATCCCCGTCGAGAGCTATATCCCCTCGAAGCCTGCCGGCGGCGATGCCCCCATCACCGTCAGCTCCCAGGAGCCTGTCGCCGATATCACCACGGCTATCACAACCTACGAGACCAACATCATCACAATCACCTCTTGCGCCGCAGAAGTCACAAACTGCCCGGCCAGGACTTCCACTGTCGTTACAAGCAAGGTCATTCCTACTACTATCCCTGGTGTCCCTGCCGTTCCCACCACCGCCGGCTCCGCGAAGCCTGTCGTCACCGGTCAGCCTCCCGCCGAGCAAATCACCACCTACCTCACTAACGTTGTCACCATCACCTCCTGCGCTGCCGAAGTAACCAACTGCCCCGCGAGAACCTCTACCATCATTACCAGTGCCGTTGTCCCCAAGCCTACCACTGAGGCAAGCCAGAAACCCGTCCTCACCACCGACGTCCCCACCGTCTTGACCACATACAAGACCAACCTCGTCACGATCACTTCCTGCGCCGCAGAGGTTACGAACTGCCCGGCCAGGACTTCCACCATCGTCACCAGCGAGCTCATCTCCACCACGGTCCCCAAGCCCGTCACTACCCCCGTCGTCGGTGGCACTGCCGTCTCTGAGAAGCCTGTTCGTGCCACTTCCGGTGCCTCCACCGCCCCTGGCGCCGGTGTTCCTACCGTCGGTGTTCCCGCCTCCAGCAGCACCGTCTCTACCGAGAAGCCCGTCCTCGAGACCCCCGGCGCGTCAGGCACCCCCGGCGGCCCTCCCCCCATTCCTACGACCTTGGTCGTTGCAGCGTCGGATGGATATAACGGCACTCTGACTACCGCCGTGATCCCTGTCGGAACTGGTTCTACCTCTCCCTGTGTTGGCGCCGCTTGCCCGGCAACCACCACCGGCCCCGTTCAGGCCGGCGCTGGTAAGCTTAGCTCTGGCGGCTTGCTTGCGGCTGTAGCGGCATTGGCTGTTTTGGTCATCTAATGTGCGATGCAATCTGCCGTGCCATATAGAGAAAATATTTCCTTTTCTTCTGTCGTCTTATTTGTATACTATATGGTTCTCATAGAGCGCATATACCCTTCGGTTAGCATAGGAAGCGTCAGAAACGCGCAGACCAATGTATTATTCAAACTGTTCATTTATAGTACATCGTACTGAGTCACGCGACGCCCCCTTCCACTTTGACGCGAATAGAGAGGCTGCAGATCGTAGGTAAAATTCAGCTGCTCAATCAAAGGACATGCCTTTGATGCGTGGGCTTCGAGGGTTGCATCCAATTACCTTGTGCAGATCGAAACCTCACTCACTAGGAAGCGGGCCGGACCGTAAGACCGATCGCCTTCATAAATAACCAGGGCGCATTGGGCATGGACGCCTGTGAACCTTTCGTGTAGGTGAAAGTACCTCTGCGGCTCTATTGATTCTAGCTAGAAGAATAGACCTATTAAAACCTACTTCAGCCCCTGAAATGACATGAGGTAGGTAGTCGACGCACATGGTCTGGTATAAGTATGTGAGCAAATAAGCAAGTAGTCCTTCGAATATCATCTTGGCTCTAGCCAGTCTAGCGGCATGCCAGTGCCGTGATGTCCTGGTGAGACACCCCGCCTCCTCGTCATCAAAGCGCGTCAGGGCTGCGAGTGGAACGGACCCCAAATGAACGTCGAACGACGTCAATGGGCCTTTGAATATCAAAGGGTTTCCCCCTCACCTCGGTCAAGGCAATGACAGCGCGGCGTCCTGCATCTCGATTCCAGCGGATATGCGAGCCGTTTTTTGACATTGAGGAATCCTACCATAGTTTAGCGGATACGCCATGACCAGCTATGTACGTCACGAACGTTAGGTTTCGTAATCCCTTCCCCTCACATCGTGTAACCGCATACCGGTGGTGCAATACACCAGGATTGCGCCTTCGTGTCACAGGTGGTCTAGGAGATTTTGGATGTTTGGCTTTGGTCATAAAGTCTGCTTCCGCTGTCTGATAGGAAATTTGTCGTTCTTGTTCTCTCAGAAAATCAGTGTGAAGGCTCCAAATCCCCCGTTTCCGTGGAGTTCGTGATCTTATCCACATTTACTCGCCAACTCCTCATCATCCACGCGTCGACGTCATAATCATGGCTGACCCAACTGTCATTGTCTTGCCCGGAACGGCTGATAGCTCTCATCGTACTGACCAAGGAAGATCGCAAAGTAAGTTTTGTAGGCACGGCAGCAATATATGTGGATTAGAAGACTAACAATTGTTCTCTCAACTTCTTAGTTGCATCAAAAATTCAGAATGCCTTGAACGAAGAACAATCGCCAAGATCGACGCAGGAGGGCCCATTGCGACAGGTTTTAGGTATTGGGTGAACTTCGTTCGTCAACTAAAACAAGATGCTAACAAAGCCCTTCACCCAGCCCAGCAAGACAGCTTCTACAAGTATATCAACGTACGTACTTGCTCATGTAGCGCCCGCACTGGAGCTTTGCTAACTGTAACATTAGTGGGAAGATCCTCTACGCACCCTTGGTGTATACATCGGTACCTTGAGCATTTTGTTTGGGGCACACTACTTACCCCTCACTCAATTGGCATTGAAGGCGGCGGTCACTACTCTTGGAGGTAAGACTGGACACACTTACTCATGTGAGCCAATGCTTAAGTTTCCTAGCCGTCTCTGCTGCTGAGTATGCCAGCCGGTCCTTCAGTTCCGACTCCTTATCCACACGCCTTCGACCGAGACAGTATAGAAGAGTGCCGGAGTCTACACTCAACAACACTCTGAGAGATGTTCACGACTTTATTCAATACGCAGTGGTAGAAGCTCAACGGATCATATATGGCGAAGACCTGGGAAGAACGTTTGGCGTAAGTGAACACTAGATACAAACTTAATTCGCCATGTGATATAGAATTCAGTGACTAACCTATTTCCAGGCATTCGTCGGACTTGCATCTGTGTATGCACTCATTAAAGTCCTTTCTCCGTTTTGGTCAGCTGTAGTCGGAGTGACCGCCATCTTCGTTGCTCCTCTCGCAGCCTCGCCTCAGGGACGGCAGATCGCCCACGACGCCACTGTGCAGGCTCAAAATGCGGCAAACGTGACCGCTCAGAAGGGCGCAGAGCTCGCTCGTGATGGACAAGCAAAGACGGCGGAGCTGTCCTCTAAGGCACAACAAGCTGCTTCTGATGCGAGCACGACCTTCGGCAACGCTGCTCGGAGCGGGCAACAGACGGTCTACAACGCGACCAACACAACTGCTGATAAGGCGAGAGACTTGCCGCAAGCAGGCACAAATGCACTCAACAATGCTTCTGCATCTAATACATCGACCTTGGGAGACGTCAAGCACAACGCCACCGGCTCATCGGCGACCAACAACAGCCGGACGTTTGATGAGAGAACTCGTCAGCCGCCCTCCGGATATGTCACAAGCACAGGATCGGATGGCCTCTCTCGATCGTCAATCAATGAGACAGAGATACCAAGACGTGCCCCTTTGGACCTTGAGGATCAGCTCTCTGCTGAACAGTCTGGTCTGCCTTCACTCCCTAGGTCCTTGCCAGTCAAATCTGATATTGAGGGTTTGGGAAATGGAACGGCTACGATTCTCCAATAAAGGGATGGATATGTCGGCGTTGTTGATCAATCATACTGTTTCAAAGAGGAAAGGCCTAAAGTAGCTTTGAAGCAACGACTGTAAACTAGATGCTGCACGCTTCTATATTGAATTTAACATCTTGAAACTAGTAATTCAAAAAGTTTGCACCATACTTGTTAGCTCGTAAAGGGTTGAAGTCCCCGAGGCTTGGTTCGGCCATCACCTTGGTGAGGTGAGGGGCAGGGTGAGCTCTTGATGCGCCAGAACTCCATATTGCGACTCCCTTACAGGCAGTCTTTAGAGAGCATCTTCTAGTGTAATGAAAGCTCGACCTCAGAAATGAAACAGCTTTAAGCTTGAACTATATGAGGCTTCGTGATTAAGGCGGACGCAAGACTTATCGATGGATGTTGTTGATGCCAAATAAAATGGAAATGGGATGAGTGTTACGTATGGGAAAACATAGTTATTGTATAAATTTGGGATTGAGAAGTCGCGAGCCAGTTGTTTCAACTTGGTGCACGCAATGGGAAATCATGATTGCAGCAGCTGAGCAGACGAACGTACGACAGGAATGCTTCCTAGATATTGCTTCGCCTCATACTTACCCTGTATCGACTTTCAACTTGGTGTTGACTCAAATACCTTAGCAACACACCCTTTTCGGCTGGAGCTTAACTATCTTTATCGATGCGATACAGCAAAGTTCCATGTCCGAACGAATCATACCCACCCGAGTTCGGACTGTAGTCACCACCGCCGCCTTCAATGTTGGCGGTCAGGTTGCCATTGACAAAGTCACGGAACTCCATTGACCATGAGGCATTGAGACCCTTGACTTCCGCGTAGTGGGAGTAGAGAGCTTCATAACCAGGTCGTACATCAAACCTAGCTTTTGGGGCCACGACCTCCAGCACACCTTCCCAGCTACGATAAGGCGTGTAAGGAACAGTGTGGTTGGTATTGTACTTGGCAACATACTCGGCGCTAGCTTCAATTAGCGACCTGCCAGAAAATCTGGAGTGGGACAGAAAGAGAACTCACGCGTTCAGGATCTGGCGGCCAAAGGTGTCGAAGAGATCAATTCCCTGGTTCCAACCTTGTTGCCCGATAACTCCGATGAGAGCGATGCAGAGTAAAGCATGCCCCTGGTCACGGCCAGACTCCTGGATCTGCATCAGAGTCTTTCCGCTACCCTGCTCCGTGAAGTTGGCGATTGAGAAATAGGGCAGGGCACCATTAGCCACAACCTCTGGCTGGCCCGGAATCCCGTTCTTGAAGTAGTTGACCGCGTAATTGTACATGGTTCTGTTGTCGTTGAAAATACCAATCGCCATCAACGAGGCAATGTTGCACAAGTCCCAGTTGGCGTAGTAGAAATCCGGTTTGTTGTAGTGGTGCTCGAGGAAGTCGTGGTTGTACACCGCAAAGACGCCGTTCAACATTTTGCCAAAGGCCGTCTGGTTCTGCTTGGGCCAGCCGGAGTATCCACGAAGGAGCTCGGCGGCGTTGGCAAACTGGTATCCGTAGAGCCCTGCCGCGAGATATTTGTCTTCAGTGCCGTTGATATCGACAAGGGTAGAGCTCCAGCCGTCGAGGATTTTGGCTGCGTGGTCTGCGTAGGAAGTGTTACCTCCAACCAGCCATCGAATGGTCAACTGGTACGCTGAGTGAGCATCGCGATAGGCATAGCCGTAGTTGTTGGTGGGCGCAAAGGTAGCGTTTGTGCCACGAACAAGAACCGACTGCGGCGTTGGCTTCCACGAGGTCTGAGCCAATTTTCCGGCTTCTAGATGCTGCCAGGCTCGGTACCAGGGTTGATCCTGGGCTTGAACATGGGTTTTGATTCTTGCGAAATCTTTCGCGGAGTGAAGAGAGCCTGGATGAGCGAACGACGTATCATTCAGGCCATGCAGCTTCTCGAAAGGTGAAGCTGTCACGCTCCATGACAATAAAGGCAAGAGGAAAGCGGCCTTAAGATGCATGGTGACTGTTTGAGACCGAAGAACTCTGATAGAGGTGCGATGCCAAGAATTGCCTCAAAAGTTGAAATATGAACATAACGAAGAGTCTTATGAATATCAATTTGATGATATGAAGGTCTCCCACCCAACCTTTGGGCAACATTAGGAATCTGATGGTACATCGTCAATACCACCCCAAAAGAGTGTGCATACACAGCACCGGCGCAATCTTCCCCGGCTGACGCCCGATCCATGCTTAACCCCACAAACGCGGGGTGATAAGACGCGGCGCGCTGCGTTGCGTGGCCATCCTTCATGATCGGCACGGGCGACACCGAGATCTCTCCCGGATTTCCGGGGGCGTGAGACCTGGTCGAAGTGCGCCTCGCAAACGAAGCCGAGGAAGCCTTGGCAGAGACTCATTTTAGACAAAATTGGTACCTTTATTCGAATGGCTCATTCCCCGATGCCGAAACAAATTCGCGAACAGGTTAAAAATTTCAGCCTTTGATTCCTCACATCATACTCCGTGATCAATATGTTCTTGTCGTGTACACGACAGCTTTACACTTCCACTTTGACGGGAAAATGAGCATAAAGAGCGAAGTCAATGAACAGTTGTATTCTGTATTAGGGTCTCTTCGCCCGGTGTTACATTCTCGGTATCACCCAGGGAGCTTTGGTAGTATCCACGAACTGCACACCGAAGAGGCACGTTTCCCTGAGAGGTTGAATCAGCAATCTACTTGCAGCAACGGCTTTCAATCGAATCAAGTTTAAAGATTACAATGGAGAATAACAAAGACAATCTAGAAACCAAAAGGCGCTGCGTTCTAGTCGTTGGGGCAACTAGCTACGAGTTGATCGCCAACTACGGCTTGAGAGTTCGAGACAACCACACCTCCGGCCGGGTCAGTGAGTGAGAAAGTGAAGCTGCCGCACTGCTGTGCATTGACAAATAATAGCCGAATTGGATAGTATTGGCCGGCCGTCGTAGTGAACGTGTAGGTGCCGGCGCTATTGGTAACGTAGTAGTCGACATTTTTGTTGGCATTGGCATTGGCATTGGTGAAACCAGTCTTGGCGTTATTGCCTAGCCAAAGATAGACACCATCATCGACATTACTGAAGCTGAAAGTATACGTGCCAGAAGTGGCCGGATGGAAGTATCCGATGTGTTGAACAGTCATGAACTGGGACTGCCCGCTCGTTGTGGTTCCGTAGACGGTCCGAGTCGTGGTGGCGCAGAGCTGTGCAAGACCAATGGTCGCTGTACGACCCGTGTTATCAGGATTCTGTCCAGAGAGCACGGTGTTGATGTTGAAATAAGTCATTTTCCAGTTTGCTTGACCATCAGCGCCGTTACCGTGAAAAGGGATATTTCCGGAGCTACTAGCAGTCTCTGTTGGAGCTTGCGCAAGACCATAGTAGGCCCAGAGTAGCCCAGGGGTACAGCTTGCGGTCGGACTAGTGGAGGAGGAAGACGAAGTTGAAGTAGACGTGGAAGAGGATGATGGTGTCACAAAAGTGATCACGCTAGTTGTGCCAGCCGGGTTGGTAGGAATTATTGTTGTCAGTCCCGTCTGCGTACCGGTCGATGTCATGGTGGTCATGAAGCCAGTAATAGGAGCCGAAGTTGACGAGGAACCTGTGGTGATAGACGAGCTGGTACGAGTCTAGATGAGAGCGTAAGACTTGCTAGAGATGAGACGAACAGACCCATCGTGTCTCCATTACATATTTCCTCTCATGTTATGTCTGGAAGCGGCGTTCACTACACGTGAGATTTACTTCCAAGATGGGTATTGTCTGTCCAAGAGAGGCCAATATGAGCTGCTAGGGCCAAAAAAGGCAGTGAAGACACATGTCAGCTGCCTCTTAGGATCCCATGCTTTGTGGTCGGGCATCCTTGAACTTCCGATAACTTCTCTACTAATCACTTTATGGCTATGCGTCTTGCCCAAACATGACTTCCGAATCTTCACTTTCCTCTCGAGTCAAGACAGATTCCCTGCATGTGCCCTAGCTTGGCACGCTGAGCCCGGAGAATGCCGATAACATGTTATTTCTGGCGAGCCGCAAGTCTAGGCGAAAGCATTTCACATCACTTCGTGATCCGACTGCTTACGACGGATGCGGAAAACGAGTCAAATTTTGCTTATCACTAAGTGAACCCACCGAGTGCACCTTCATTATATGATGGTTCCGGATTCTGCTTGAAGAGTAAGCTAATGAATTCCAAACCGGACATTTTCTCAGCGACTGGGCTGATGTAAGTAAAATTGTCTGGGGTGGAAGATCAATGAATAGCCAGGTACATAAGCTCAAGATCAAGCTTGCCACGTCCTCTCACAGATCTCAAAAGTCGCTTTTGCATCTTCGACATCCTTCGTTTGCCATTGAATTTACTCTGTGCACTTCCTACCAGTTTCAAGAACAACAAGTTCCTATAGCCACGATGAGAAGAGAGCTTACGTGCGCCTTTGCAGCTTTTACAGCAACGACTGTAGCCTTGGGTACGGAGGTCAGGACCTTGTCGACCAAAACGGCTGACTGCTCTGTAAGCCTTGAATACTCCTGATACTTCAACCGTCTTCATGAATCTGATAGACAACATTCCTAGTTCACGTCCTCTTACGACAAGCTTCCAACGTCAACAACAGGCCAGGTTGGAACCTCTTCTGTCAATTGTGGGCTGCTTGACATATACCTCATTATTCGCGTTCTAATCATCTAGCAGGGCAATCAAACACTATTGGAGGCACAATCTTAGCTTCCGAAACCATTGCAACAGCATCGGAGTTGACATGGGTGCCAACTTCAGGTTTAATAATTCGATCGTCAAGCCAAGGCCCTGCTTCAGAAGCTACTCAGACTGCCCGCTCCTCATCAACCACCAAAACCTTGCCTTCCGGAACTACAATCGTACAGGTTCCTACATCTGGCTCTGAGAAGTTCATGCCTGTTTCCTGGCTGTCTGGAATGTTGGCTTCCTTGGCTCTGATCATGTAGGAGTATTTCCGGGATGCATGTGAGGTTAACGTGTTCTGGAGAATGTCGGCAGACTCAGTTCAAAGATGCTGAAAATCGTCACTCCAAGTTTACCACTAAACGCGCTCAATATTCTCAGAATTTGCCAGATGCCGATGGTCTCCAAAATCAATTGAGAATTCTCCCTCTACTCTGCTGATTTTGTGAATTTCAACCCTTCGACGTGTTCATTGGCAAAGATGGGCACGAGATCGTCCACCATGTACCACCTAGGCTTCGGCATTTCTTCATGCATGATCTCCTCGCCAATCCTCAAATTCTCGAACGTGATATTCTTCACCATCCGATCTCGATCATATCCCATTATCATTGATGGATTGAAAGCCTTTGAGTCTCTCAGGTTTGCCGACATGTTCTTGATGTGAACGTTCCGAATACCCCGACCCGGAGCAGTAGTCCACGTCGCGTTTTGCATGGTACGAATGTTGATAAGCTGCCCTTTCGTGATTCTTTCAACTCTGACATCCTCGATATGGATATCATGGAAAAGATTCTCGTCAGCAGCGTTGATGGCAATACATCCCTGGTACCATACCTGATTCTCTTCGTGGTCTAAGATATCGATGTTGCTGATGCGAATGTTGCTGGTGGTTTCTGGTTTGGCAGGGTTGCCATGTGTACCCATGTTGATGGCATGAGCAATGTCCGGCAGCAACACACAATTGCGGATCGTGATGTTGTTTGAGTCACCATACCAGTTCCAGCGATGGGAGTACAGCGCGATGTTATCATCCGAGTTTCGCAAGAAACAATTTTCAATAGTGATGTCCGAAGAGCAGAAGAAGTCGACTCCGTCGCCATTCCCCGAAAATGAAAAGGATCGGTATCTGTTGATGAGAATGTTATGACATTCTCCGGCGGAAAGACTGAAGCCCTCTGCGCCAAGAGAAGTGACCCCTTCAACCTTGATGTTGCTGGCTCTGCTCATTGTGATGGCGCCGCCAAGCTCTCGATAGACGTACCCACCCTCTGGTCGAAGGATAAAGCCATGACCTTGCACAGAAGAATTGGATACGTCAATGAAATTCAGCCGACAGGTGATGAAAGCGCCACCGGCGAGATACACTATCTTGCCTGAAGGCACCATCAAGTTAATACCATCAGCGACTTTGGAATATGCCGAGCCCTGATTGATGCCCGGACCAAAGTACCAGATGTCCTCGGAGTCAGCCGTTGGCGCATCTTTGTCGATCTGGTTCGTCAAGAGATGAAGCGCTTTCCACTTGTCTCCGTTGATCTCTATCATCAAATCTCGTGGTTGATCGAGATTGAAGACAATCTTGTCGTTTTCGACTTGCGCCGTGATGCCCAAAGAGAGAGGCCGAATGACTGCCGTTTCAATGGCACTCGCGGTATATGTAATACTGATTGTTGTCGGTGCATTTAAATCAAAGGAAGCTAGGGCTACCGTGTGTTTGTTGAATGTATGTCTTGTCATGTTGGCGTTTGCAACTTCCACTGCGTACGCCGGTATCTGGCGCCATTGTTGAGGAGCATCGCCCGATGCATATGCTTTTGAAGGCCGGGCTTCAACGATGAAGTCTTGGTTGATTGGTAAACCGGAAGGAGCTTGGTAAACTTCGATCGTATTCGATGCCATCTTGTCAAACACAGAGTGCACCGTGGGTATTCGTGGATAGTGAGGAGAGGTGCCAATGAAACAGCGTGAGTCTATTGACTTGGGCAAAAGAGTAAGTGAAGTCTGTTTTATTGCACTCAGGGAACTTCGATCGCTCGAATATCATACGTTCTAGCGGAGAAACCTGCGGAGAAGGGCGTCCTTTGAAGGGTACTCGTAATAGTTCTCGAAGTCTAGGGGATGATGGAACGAGGGTTTTTGAGATAAGGTAGGTCTATTCCTCGCCTCTGAAGCCGGGCCATCTCTCGGAATAGCTCCGTAGATTGCTTCCAAGCCCTGCTGACATAATCTTGTAGAGCCAGAGTCGGCCCGCGTCTCCGTAGTGTTCTTCGAAAACGTAAAGGTCAAGTAGAAAATAAAAACGCGGTGATCGTCTCTTTTTGGTTCACATGTTAATCCACGTTTCCCGGCTTTCCCCGGCTTTTTCTCTAGCTTTTTGCACAAGGTTTATGATTTCCTTGCCTGTCCAAGGTCCTAGGTACTGGATATGCCCATAACAGAATTTCCTTCTGAGGGAACAAACTTATCGAAAATGTTGTCAAACAACACCATCGAGGTCTCCGGTTGTGATTAATGCGCTTTCGGTGGTGTATTATCATAATCTCACCTTACCAAAGCGCCAAACCTGTCAGACATCGTGGAGAAACTTTCAGAACCTTCGACATTGAAATTAATGTCCGAGACTTTAATTCCACTGCACATTGTGCTATCATCACCGGCATGCTCTCGAAATCTTTTTGGTGCCTCGCAAAACTTGATCCCACGAAGAGGGAACCGAGTAGACCGTATGCAATGTACAAAGACTTTGCTGATTTGTTCGTATGCGATGATCTTCGAAAGAGATATGTATCTAGGAATCTAGGTATCTTCGGCTCAGTCGTAACTATGGTGGTACTTGTGAGAAAGTCTTAGGCTGGCAGCGGCTCAGGGGATTAGCCAGGCAAAATCAGAATTTGCGCCGTCAAAGAACTGTTCAGAGTGTCTTGATACTTCACATGTAATCAACGTCTCTGTTTGGTTCTACTGTGATGAGTTTCGAAAGGGCTTGCGCGGCCCATGCCATTTGCTGAGGTTGTAGGTGGATTTTGCTATGACTCGATATTCTCGTGATGTGGGTGAGATTGGGACCCGTGGCAGTCATGAATGTAGACGGAAGTGGCCCGCCCATACAATTCATACAGCCTTCAGTCCTCGCTGATCATTTCACAACCATTGAAGCTTCTTAGAGCATGTTTCTAGTGAGATATCAGCGGAGATCGGGCCACTACGGAATGGAACACTCGGAACATCGGCTGTCCACATAGTAATAATTGATCTGTAAGGCGAAATCGCCCGATTTCCCTTCCTACTGTAACGAAACAAACCTGTTGTTCTACCACAATTCTTTATCAAAGCAGACGAGTCATTGTTATCCCAGGAACCAAACTCAAATTGATTGAAGGCAAAGTACGGAATTATAGCCGCCGTTTGGTACGTCTTTGACAGACCTTCTGGCCAAAGCTATAAGTTGAGTGGTGTACAATGAACCGTGGTAAGGCTTTTGCTCGAACTTCACGGCCTTCTTATTAAGTACTGATTACCTACTTATCTCAATTGCTTACGCTATCCTACTATTCAGAATGAAGGGAGGCATTTTCTTCGTGTTCATATCACTGGCTACTGCGGCTCTGGTCGCAAAAGACCCCTCAGGCTCAAAGGTTGTCCGGGGGCACCCCCATCCAGTCCGCGATGCCCCCCAAGAGTGTTGCTCGATGAGTTCGTCAGGATGTGTACGCCATTCTACACCCATGCTACTGTGTCTCAATCGCTAATAGATCGTCTTTGCAGACTTGCGTGGCGTACACTGTTGCGGTTCGTACTATGCGGGAATCAAGTCACTCTACCACTGCAAAGCTGATACCTTTACAGGAATGCGTTAAAGGATATTGTTTCTAAGGTCGCTTTCAAATCTTGATACCATGAGGCCACCCTTACTATCAGGATCCTGATTTTAAAGATATATGCTCTCGAGGAACACAGACTCGCAGGCTGGGTCCGCTAGTAAAAGAAACAGCCCAAAGGTGCAGGCTGTCTGCTCGTGCTTATACGTTTTTCCGATTATGAGTCAGTCAGCATATTAGAGAGAATAATAGCAGAACCACTTGAGCGATTCCAATGAGGATCAAACTTGACATTTGTCTCCGGCCTCATAGGAGCGAGATACCGCTTTCTGAGATATTCACGGAAGGAAGATGATTATCGGTCGATTTCACGTGAGACTCAAGTGACCTCTGTCCATTGCGCTAGCCAACATCACTCTTAGAGGCTACCGTTGACGTTAGACTAGCTAGAAGTCTATTCTTTGCCATGAATATGTCAGATGAGATGTGTCAAAGTTTACCACACATGATTCGGGCGACGATTCACCGCAAAACAAAATCGGCATTCTTTTTCACCCCCTAATGGCAATTTCAACATGCTGTGGGGGCGGGACCCAAGCCAGCCGGCGGGATGCCTTCGGCTATGCCGCTATGTAATATAAGGGCCATTACCAACATCATGCTTCTGGTCAGTTCTCAACGCATGGTCACTCAGTCAATCATGGCTTCAACTATTTTTTCAGTAAGCAGCTAATGCGAGGCTGCAAAGCCTATCACATCATCTCGGTCAGTCTAGAATCCAGTCCAGGAATCAACCGGCTATTCCATCGCTAGATGTTAGTATTTTGAATGCTGAAAGATCGAAAATCAAACGTAAGTAGCTCTCAGCGGTTGGTAACCTCCCATTCTCATCGCTTTGACAAGGTCTTCAACGACTTCGTCACGTAGCGTTCATTCCGCTGAATTCAATTCCGCCTGACAGATACGTATGTAACCTCCATTTGCGGAAGGTAGATCCATTTTAACCATGGCCAGCTTCAGTTGACATGCAGAGAGATCTCGTAGGTAATGCCCTCCGGATGTCCTCATATATATGCTCTCGGGGGGTGAGGCGTCAAGTGCAAAGGCATCTTGTGTTGAGAGTCATGGCGACCCGATTAACCCCAGAAGCCGGCGGGAGACTTTGCCAGCATCTTTAGCCCGCTATAATTGCATTGCTTTAAGATTGAACATACGTCGATCTCTATTCCTGAGTCTCTAATTGAGCCGGAAGTCAGAGCGAATGGCACTTTCGTAATGTGTCGTTGACTCCTTTGAAAAATGACGTTAAGATTCTTGCAGCCGAGCCTGCATGTCGCAAAACCTTGAGTTGGATGGCCGTTCTCCCCCCGCAAACCCACATGAAGCGCTGCAAACGTAACTAAAGTTATTCTACTGCCGACGACGGACTTGGACCTGAACTTTCAGTCCAAATTCACAGCCAACAAAGTGAGGTATCACGTAACTTAATGTTCAAACCGCTCCGCGCATATAGAACTCTCTCTACGCAACGGACCTGATCTACCGGCAACTAAAAGTGGTACAAAGCTTGCTTGGAACTCGTAGCGTGGGGAAGACTAGGTTAATAAAGACGTTCGGGAGATTCGTGAAAGCGAGCAGGGGATATGCTGAGCGAATATTTACTAACAGGGCATAACTGCAACCAATGAGCGCGACTGTGCTGAAGTAGTACTTTGAAGGCGAATAAGGTCTGTTTCCGTTTTGCGCCGGAAGATGTTCAGACTGTAAGACATCGTACAGCCGACAGCGTGTAGAAGTAATCATAGAGAACCCCTGCCTGGAGTTCTTTGATGGTCAGGTGCCTAGACTTCAAGGCAACCGACGGGATACTCAGGAATGCCCTTGGCGAATGGAGAACTTGAAACAACAATGAGTGCTAATTCAATTCAAGCGTATGCGACTCGTAACATATCATTCATTTATCTAGATGCAGACATAGGACGGACGTCGATCCTTCTCCTCGTTCAGGACAGGCCGCCAGGATATGGCTTTTGTACGGGAGAAAGAAATCAGTACCTTAGCTTGAACATATACTCGTCACTGTCAATGGCCCGCCTCCAACTGTGAGCTGAGCAAGCCTACCATCTCACGCTTTGAGTTTTGTTTCGCTTCATGGTGTAAACCAGCTGTGTGTTGGTTCTCAAGTTCTCATTGCTGCAACAGGGGATTGGCGAGACATGCACGCATAAGGAGTAAGGTCATGAGTGCCCACCGCCGTAGCAGCGATAACTAACCCACACATGTAGCTTGATTTCATTCTCGTATGTGATGGAACATGTACGCCCATCTTGCCTATATCAGAGCAATCGGATCTGGATCATTTGAGCGGAATATTTTGTATCCATTGTGTATGGAGCTATCTTTAGCGCATTCCTTTCGTCAAACACAAGTCTCGAGTTTGACGTTTCTTCCAGGCAAGAACACCACAAACGACCTAGTATCCTCTCTGGAATGAACTCAAGACCAAAAATCATAGCTCCATCTATTTCGGGGCGAGAAGTCTAGTGTTGGAGGATCGGACACGGATGCTAGTGCCCTTTCCACCAGGGTTGAGCGCCCGTACATTGGAGATGGTGGGGTTGGTGAACTGGATGCTGTTGGTGTTTCCGCTGCGAACACCGTTGGTCCGGGCACCCCATGACAGGCTGATCTCTGGGTTGGCAGTCGAGCGGCGACCCGGTCCGACGCCGAGAGGGAACTGCTGGCGGTAGGTGAAAGTTCCCTGGGTGAATCCGGGACCCTCCCGGGAGACGCGGCCGAAGCCGGTCATGGCGGCATCGCCCTCGAGCTCGATGCCTGCCTCGCCGGCGCGGGTCACGGTCGTGCCTACGTTGGTGACGGTAGCTTCGACAGCGGCAGTCTCAGCCGCTTCGGCGCCGGTGACGGCGAGGTCGACGGAGACGTCTATGGTGGCGACGACCTCTGCTGCCTCAAGACTTCTATGGTGAGCTCGATCAGGGCGAGGGCTCCCAAGATGAGCTGGGCCTGGGCATATGCCGCGAAGAGGAAAAGAGGGAGGAGGAGTCTCATAATTCCGACTTTGGTCGAATATGATGTAAAAAAGGAATGAGATACAAATGAGTGTGTAATTGAAGCGATTGGGTGTCAGTGAGAGACTGGATCGTGATGAGGAGGCACCAACATCTTGGTCGACTTCCAAGTCTTAAGTATGTGATCTGAGAAAGCCTGAGCCCGGACTGACTCCGGACATCTTCAACTATCTGTCCGATGATTGTGAATCATTAAGTTTTCCCGCGATAGTATCAATCAAATTGGATTATCAGCTACGAAGTTTCCACTTTGCCTAAATGGTTGAGAGATCTTCAACTGATTCCATTGTCACTTGCTCGCGAGTCGTGAGCGCCGGATATGGTTTCTGCCAAGACCCAGCACAGACACATCTTCTATGGTTAGTCGCCGAGAATTTCCTCAGACTTGGTGTAAGGTGATTGCCATCACGAGATTTAGAATTCGGCGATTAGCTAGGTCAAGTCGTTGTTGAGTCAATAGTGTAATCATTTGAAAGAAGTAACTTTTTCGCGAGGTCATGCGAGGCTGATTGGTGATTTGAGTTAGACGACCTTGATGAGCTGGACGTTGGGTTATCTACCCTAGTCGCTTGTTAGTAAGCGGAGTTACAAGTGTTTGTCTATCTCCTAGTTCTGTCTCGTTTTCGGTTAGACTGATTGAAATCTATCTGTCGTCTATAACACTCATTTGTCTGAAAACATCTATGATGCCTTTGTATTTGTGAGGCTTCTGATGCCGTGGAACGCCCACCATCTCAATACCGTCCACAGTTCTTTTCGTAATATCCCCTTCTTTGCTAAACGTTCATGCATGGCATATGGGCCTTCTTGATTATTCTACTACTAATATCCATGATGTTACTTTCGCGATTGCCATAACACTCGCAATCCTCCGATCGGTCGTTGTTGTTCGGTTTCTAGCGTGATTCTTTCTTCGGCAATCCCGATTTACGAGGACTTAGGCCTCAAAGCGAGAGGTGCTAGGGTCATTTAGAGTGCGCCCAAAACTTTAATCTCGAACCATGAGACGATCCCGACTTTACAGTGGGACATTCTCGCCGGCGAGCCGAAGACATCGCGTAGCTCGGCTTTGATTGTTTGCTTGCCCCGTTCTCTTCCAAAAAAGTAAAAAACAGTGATTCTGCGAGTCAATTGAGCCAAGACTTGGAGCCTGGAGATGCCCTGTTGAGATTACGAGCGTGTTCCGTAGCGGGGGTTCATCCGGTCTTACGCAGTTACGAACTACTACATATATGATAATTAGCTACGCCGCGTCTAAAGTTGGTTGGACCATCTAAACAACAGCTCTCACGTTCATTTTACCAACATCATTTAACGCTCCCTACCCTCTACTCGGAAACCCTCACTTTTTACATTCTCTCTATTTTCACGATGCAGTCTTCTTTCTTCTTGGCTGCTCTCATGGCCGCGGTTGTACCCGCATTCGCCTATGAGGTGGGCACTGGCTCATGCTGCACAGCTCAGCTCAAAGCCTGCCACGAACAGGGTGCCGATGCCTGCATCTGGACCAACGCAGCCATTTGCGTCAACAACCCCAAAAACTCTGTCCCCATTGACGAGACTTGCAACGAGAAGTGCCCTACTGCCTCCGTAAAGACCCCGGATGGCTTCATTTACAAGTTCCAGAAGCACAAGTGAGTTCCTCGTTAGACTGGTGTCTGTCTTTTCAAATACTTAGACCAGTGACTAATAAATTTAACAGCGCTCCCGCCGGCACTTGTGTTTGCAGCAACACCAACCCGAATGTTGGAAAATACTGCTACGGGCGTAAGAGAGACCAATTCCGAGGTACGGAGAGGGCCTGAATCAAGGCATGGAGCTATTTAGATAGCGGCGTTTGCAGAATTGTTTTGAGAGAATGAATTATCAGCTTGGACCTTACAGTCATTTTGGGAACTACATGAACTATTCAAATTCGCTGTTTGGTGGCCTTTTGGCTATCCTCGTATCACTCTCGTGAAAAACTCTACATGTCGGGGACCGGTTCCTGTCTCACAGCTCTCTGCTAGGAACATGGGCCGGGGTTGAGTATCGCGATTCCATGGCCATATCACAAAAAGCTTCGGAAACCATAATCATTGTTTGACTTGTACACATGTCGTTGAAATGCGCCAATGATTTCCTCGATCTGAGGGTCTTGAGGTGGGAGGACGTGAGACATGATGAGACCACAGAAGCCGTTGGTTCGATCAATAAACTGTAACTTATGTTTAGCAGACAAAGTTGAAAGGGGAGAGGGCAAAAAGCGGACCCAAAATTGGTTCGTTCCACCACCCCATGCCAAAGTATTTGGTCCCCGGGGGCACTCCGCCTCGGAACGACGGCCGTCGATCAACATTCCTCCCAATCCCCAATTGTAGACCTCGCCGCGGTAGAAGTCGCCAATGGTAAGTTTTCGCCTGTCGAAGTCAGCTTGCAGAGCTGCTCTGCTTTGGTCCGACAAGTTAGCCTGAAACATCATCTCCACAGAATCGGGCTTGAGCACACGCCTGTCGTTGCTGAAGATGGAAAAGATGAGCTCCATGTAGTCTCCTGCGCTGCAGTAAGCCCCATGGCCTCCGAAGCACTCCATGTCCACTCCTTGATTCAAGGTCAGGACATCAGGATGCACCTCGAGTCTCCCGGTAGTTACGTTTCTTTCCGTGAGGGTGGCGACCTTGTGACCTTTCCCCTCTGCGTTTGGCCAGAAGGTGAAGCTAGATGCTCCCAGGGGTGCCCACACGTGTAGTCTCAGGTATTTTTCCAGAGACATTCCGGTGAGCTGCTCTATCAGTTTGCCCGCCCAATCTAGCCCACAACCATAGTCCCAACCCTCGCCTGGTTCGAAGAGGAGCGGGTCATCGTAACGCTCTTCAATAGTGGGCTCCAAGGTAGCTGGGAGGTTTCCTCTGAGACTTCGAAGCCGTTTTAGGTCTTTGTTTTGGAAGTAGTAGCTCGTGCCAGCGGAGTGTGTCAAAAGGTGGCGAAGGGTTATTGGGTTGCGACGCTCGTTGAGAATGGGTGAGCCGTCTAGCTGCCAGCCAGCCAGGACTTTCTGACGTCCCAGAACTGGGAGCATGGAGCTCACATCTGTGTCTAGTGCGAGGCGCCGTTTCTCTACAAGCTGTAATACGGCTACTGTGAGTGGGAGCTTCGAGCAGGAAGCTAGCGTAAAGACGGTGTCTTTGTCGATGGGGGCTTGATTGGGCCATGATGGCGATGGCCCGCCTAGGCATTCGGATACGATATCGGATCCTATCATTGTGTTAGCTGCGAAGGAGGGTCAGGGTCCGAGTTTGATTATCTAACCATCAAGACGTTTGGCGAAGAGTATCAGCGAAGAGAACACGTCGTCCTGCAAAGAATCCTGAAGTAGTCTCTTGAAAGGGGTCATAGTAGACGTCATGCTAGATTTAGAAGAGTTATTGCAGAAGCGACAGGTGATCATTGAGATTGAAGTCTTATATCAGAGAACGACAGAACGTGAGAACCTCGGCAGAAGGCTCCGAAGGGGCCCGTAAGAGGCAACACCTGTGCTGAAAAAATTCGCAAGCAAGTAGCTCTAGATTCATCGGGACTACCTCATTGAGCCGATTTCATCCCGTACTACTATGGAGCCCGCTATTCCCTATCACATATCTATACCTAACTGATCACATAAGTGGGGGGCAAGTGGTTTGTCCGGGCTATCCGCAATGCGAATTCTCGAATATGATATCTGAGAACGAGAAAGTCAAATTGCAATACCAGCATGGCTCTGCTGTGTGGGTAATGTCCGTGGACTCGGGACTTTATAGTTCGGTCTCGCATGGGTGGGGGTCATGTTATCGGGTTGGTGAATATCATTGAGTTGTCAATGGCGATGACGCGAACGAGTATCTTATTTTGAAGCCGAGAGGATTAACAGCATCGCAGTGTGGTCGGTTCCGTCTGGTCTTATTTTGGATTGTTCTCTTTCAATTGTACAAAATAAGAGCACAACGGTTGCTCTATTGAATGGCTTTTCACCAACTGCAGACTTGTGGTGGTATTATTACAGAAGTCAAATCCTTTACGCATTCACCATCAAACAGCTTTCTCGAACATTATGCCAATATGTCGCCCAATTGCCCCTAGATCCCTCGCCGCTTCTCACGTAGCAAGCTAGGGTGAGTGGGGGTAAGCGAGATAAACGAGCGCATAAAGACTGAGGTAACGGTAACGGTAACGAGGCCACTGCTATCGAGACCGAAATAATTAAAGGCTTCTTGAAATAAATAAATGTTCATACATGCAAATATAGTGGTTCCATCTTTTTCGGTCTTATAAATATTGAAAGTTGACCTTGATGGATTAGGTCCTTTCAGAAGAATTATGTAATAGAGCATATTGTCTTAGGTAACTACCATATGCAGTATATACACTGTACTCTGGATACGTTTTTAATTCAACGTAGTAATTTTAATATGAAAACTGTTAGTTATATAATTTGAGATAACTCCTCCTGCTGCTACGTCCCCCGGCTACACCAACTCGTCATTTCCGTTGGTTCTATTACTGCTTCTGACGCCGCGCCACGGAAAGGTGATCGGCAAGAGACTGAAGGAGGCAATCGGTTGAGCATTAGATTAGGGGAGGTGCGATTGTGTGAGTGAAAACAAGTGCATATAAAACAACCTAGAGTTGTCGCGTTCTGGTCAAAACATTGTTTCGGTCAGAGAGCCATATGGTGGGTTCCCGTGCGTAACGTCAGACTACTCAACAACCCTCCACATGGATCAACCAGTATGATGAAGTATAATGGGTAAACTTGATGCACATCTGATCATACAGCTGGTGTCATCTTCACACGCAGCTGATTCTTTTCAAAGAATCCATACCATTTTTGTTTCAGCCAATCCACCTCCTCGTTTTCCAGCTCGACATCAAAGTTCCACAAAATTGAAGCGATGATCAATCGAACTTCGTGATAAGCTAGACTATTTCAGTCAGCATTTTAAGTCGAAGAGACTAGAGATATGAACTAGGTCAAATACCTCTTTCCGAGACAATTCCTCGGCCCGTAGAGAAAAGGCTGGAAAACCTCCTTGTTGTCGTCTGAAAATTTAGAAGAAGCGTTCGTAAGCCAACGCTCTGGCATAAACTCCATTGGAAAACTAAAGTGTTTTGCAGAATGATATGCTGCCATATGAGGTATTCCTACCGTGGTCTGCCACTCGGTCAGCAGTCGCGTCTCCATATGCAGTACGGATACACGCGGCATCGATGACTCACCCCCTCTGGAACCCATTGACCGCAGATATTCGCCCCGCAGACTCGCTTCACGCGCCCCAGTGCTCCAGCAACAGGAGGATAGAGCCTAATAGCCTCGTCTATACAGGCTTGGAGGTACTTCAAACCTTGGAGCTTGGAAATCGTAAGCTCGTCTCTTTTCAGGCTGCGAATCTCCTTGAGCAAAATCTTCATCTTGCTTTCGTTTTTGCAGAGGAAGTAAGTCAATCCACTGAGAAGACTTGCCGTTGTCTCAGATCCTGCGATGAGGAACTCGTACGAACTAGAGTACATCTCTTCTCGAGTTATGTTGTTCTGCTCCTCGTTACGCTCAACTAAGCTCCAGATATCGCCCCTATCGGCGCCTTGCTCCAGGCGTTCGTCAACCCGCTTGACGGCGAAGTTGATGTGCTCATCTCTCATTGCCTTTATTCTCTTGGGTATCAAACGCGTGAATAACGTCTCGAGAATTGGGTATGCACGAAGGAGTAAGGTGTATCCCGAGTACTTAAGTGATTCCTCGATAACCGAAACCCAGGGCACGAAGCTCTCACCACTGAGCATCCCCAAGGGTTTTCCAAAGGTCAAGTCCGCCATAATATCGAAGGTTGTAAAAGTGTACAGACGAGTCACTTCCACCGACTTGTCTCCCTGACACGTGGCCACCCGGTGCACCTGGTGGATTTTTTCAACCAGCATATCCACATAGCCTCGAATGAGGTCTTGCTGCCCACGAAGTGCTTTGTCTGAGAATGCATGGCTGAAAATCCGCCGTTGGCGCCTGTGCCCTGAGTCGTTGGCGCGGATCAGACCCCGAACATTAGGCGCAATATCTGGTCCATACATCACCAAGTCCTTTTCGAAGAGGTCTTGCCCGGACTTGTGGAAGCCATGAATATCCTTCCATGCCCGGTGATCAATGTAGCTGAGCTCATCTGGTCCAATCCGAACAATAAGACCATATTGATCATGGAGCCGTTTGGGAGCGATGGCACCATCCCCTATGACTGTGAAGTAGAGTCGATAAAGCTTTGTGACTGCTGCGAGTTTCGGTCCGGGATAACGGCGAAGGGGATGAAAATAGATGCGATAGATGATGACTGCAACGCGATGGATAGAGAACTAAGAGTTGGGGTTAAAACTGCTGTGACGGCCACGGCCGGGGTCGTTGTGACTGACGTACTAAGATGGCTACAGCAAGCGTGGCTTGTGCGACTGTAAAATGTGAATGGAACATATCTAAGGGTAGCAAACCTATGTTGGTGGAAGGAAATTGCATGGCTAATGAATTGTTGGAAGGGTCGACACACACTGTGAGTGGTAGAGAACATGTTCTGAAGTAAAGGTTGTTGTTAAGTACTGGCGAAACAGCACGACAAAGTTAACGGCAATGGGCCCGAAACCGAGCCCGAGTATGAAGTGGGTATGAACTTCCAAAGCCGCATCCAAAAATGTATGTTTTACCTGCCCCTGGACTTCCCACGGGGCAGGTGAAGGCCAAGTCTCTTTCTAATACGTAGGCTCAGTCTTGACTCGTTGCGTAACGTGTGCGATACCTGTGCACAATGTGAAAAATCGTCCAGTGTACAGAGCCCGGGATAACTTTCTAGGTCTCTATGTTATCCACAATGGAACTTCAATGATAGTTGTGACTTTCGCTTGTTGCTAATTGTAAGCATTCTATCCACCTACTATTGTCCAGTGGACACCCATCACCATTCGTTCGTAGAGCAAGCATTTCAAAGCTTAATATGTCAATACAATGATGTATCAATATCGGTACTAAAGTAGCATTAATCGCTAGGAACAAAAGATGGTCGGGCTTCCCATCAAATTTGCTCGCCTGGGATTCTCGAAGTGGTCCAGCCGCTCAAAGCTCTCCAAGTGAGTTTGAGTAGACTGCAGTGAAAAGATGTGTTAAAGGAGCCTACAATTGTTGTAGCCTAAAAGCGTGACATATCTAGACTTACTACTGCCTTAAAGAGCAGGTCTTAGCGTCGTCAGGAAAGCAAGGAAGACATTGCCAATATGTAAGTTGAGGCTGCATCTGAGTAAGAACACTGTTCAAGAGCATGAAGTATACAATCTACTCTCACTACTCATTCGTTATTGAGCCTCTAATATTCAAGCTTCCATACGACGTGTTCCCAACCCTCTCGTCTTTTGAACGTGGCCTTCACTTGCTTCTTTGGCGGTGGGACACTTTGACCCGTGAGATTTGCGATAAGTCAACATACCCACTTCCTGGCACCCCCCTGTTTCTGGCACCCACAAAAACGCGAAAATCCACCACAACCCAATGCCCACCCCCAACCTCCTTTTATCACAACATTTTCAATTCGCGTCCAAATGGGCTCATCTTTTGCACATGTCTTCTTCTATATATAATGCCTCAATATACCGAAGATCAGCTTCGTCAGGCTCTCGAGGA